>NW_021820665.1:0-1486 GCF_901001135.1 Rhinatrema bivittatum
GTTATTTTCACAGATAGTTGTGGTGAGTCACGAGGCCGGGGCGATGGTGTTACATTTTTTGACGAGCTCCATTTCAGCTGTTTCACGCTGGCATTCTCCTTTGAAATTTCTCTGTAGGAGTATTTCTACCTTAAGGGGTTGGGGCTGCCATTATGCAGGGATGGGCCATCACTCTGATGGTTTAAAAAATAAAAAGCTATGGAGGAGATTTTTGAGTACAGGTCGATAAGAACTTGGAAGCAGGCAGTCTCGGTGATTGCCACGTCTTAGGTTTGGGTAGGAGCAAAACGGAAAGGAAGTTTTCATAATGTTGGGACTTCAAAGGGACAGTCTTTGGCTAGGAAAAATATTTTTTCCATTAGAAAGTAAAGCCAATTGAAAGACCAAAGCAACAAATTCAAGAATCAGAAAGTCAGAAGTGGGATTTGAACCCACGACTCCATCAGGAGTCCCAAACACAAATCACATATTTTTTTTCCATTAGAAAGTAAAGCCGATTGAAGACCAAAGCAACAAATTCAAGAATCAGAAAGTCAGAAGTGGGATTTGAACCCACGACTCCATCAGGAGTCCCAAACACAAATCACAGAGAAGAGCATTAGACCACTCAGCCATGGAGGCATCTGATAAGTCAACCTGACATCCATACTTATATATTGTTTTTTCATTTAATGTTGCCTGGCAGTTTTCACCTCTCTCTCTCGACAGACATGCCTCGTAACATTCTTGACCTTATTCAATCCTACCTATTCCATGGTGGAGAGGAGCCTGTCCTCAACAGACATTTTGCTTTGCTTCTGGCTGACAATCTGAACTCCTAAACATATAACTGTGGATGTCAAAGCGGTTCCGGTATTTCAAGAAATGTTTCAAATATTACGCATGAAATAATATAGCAAACCCTAGTAACCAAATGTGCAACCAACGTACCTTTCAGAGATTAGAGCAGAAAGAATCATGCTCTGCATCTCTGGCTTGCTCTCTCACCATCAGGTCGAGGTGTGATGTAACCAATCGGGACTTAAGTAGAAGAAAGCCTCTATCTTTACAGCACAGGACGATAAAATTGGCAGTGTTGATCTCATTGCCCTGCTGCTCAAGGGCCTATATGGCTGACAGGATAGCAAAAGAAATAAAGTTTCTAGGACTGACATTTCAGAGACACTCTCCAATTGAGACTCACCCGCTTGCGACCTCTACTTCCCTCACAGTTGATCCAGGTTTCTCAGTTACTGTTGATTCGTTCTGTTAGCTCTCCTTATGTCTGCAACAGCAGAAGAGACCATGGAAGAGTCATGGCTGCTCACTGATATGCAGCTGTGCTCCGGGTTGAATACTCTTTTGAATGAGATGAATAACATATATATGGAACATAGAGAAGGCATTGGATTAGGCAGGAAGTGATGTCGACAGAGTGTTAATAGCCTTATAGAATAGCCTATTGACGACTGAAGTAAGTATGAAAAGACAGCATGAGCTGCTAACT
>NW_021820666.1:0-1486 GCF_901001135.1 Rhinatrema bivittatum
GTTATTTTCACAGATAGTTGTGGTGAGTCACGAGGCCGGGGCGATGGTGTTACATTTTTTGACGAGCTCCATTTCAGCTGTTTCACGCTGGCATTCTCCTTTGAAATTTCTCTGTAGGAGTATTTCTACCTTAAGGGGTTGGGGCTGCCATTATGCAGGGATGGGCCATCACTCTGATGGTTTAAAAAATAAAAAGCTATGGAGGAGATTTTTGAGTACAGGTCGATAAGAACTTGGAAGCAGGTAGTCTCGGTGATTGCCACGTCTTAGGTTTGGGTAGGAGCAAAACGGAAAGGAAGTTTTCATAATGTTGGGACTTCAAAGGGACAGTCTTTGGCTAGGAAAAATATTTTTTCCATTAGAAAGTAAAGCCAATTGAAAGACCAAAGCAACAAATTCAAGAATCAGAAAGTCAGAAGTGGGATTTGAACCCACGACTCCATCAGGAGTCCCAAACACAAATCACATATTTTTTTTCCATTAGAAAGTAAAGCCGATTGAAGACCAAAGCAACAAATTCAAGAATCAGAAAGTCAGAAGTGGGATTTGAACCCACGACTCCATCAGGAGTCCCAAACACAAATCACAGAGAAGAGCATTAGACCACTCAGCCATGGAGGCATCTGATAAGTAAACCTGACATCCATACTTATATATTGTTTTTTCATTTAAGGTTGCCTGGCAGTTTTCACCTCTCTCTCTCGACAGACATGCCTCGTAACATTCTTGACCTTATTCAATCCTACCTATTCCATGGTGGAGAGGAGCCTGTCCTCAACAGACATTTTGCTTTGCTTCTGGCTGACAATCTGAACTCCTAAACATATAACTGTGGATGTCAAAGCGGTTCCGGTATTTCAAGAAATGTTTCAAATATTACGCATGAAATAATATAGCAAACCCTAGTAACCAAATGTGCAACCAACGTACCTTTCAGAGATTAGAGCAGAAAGAATCATGCTCTGCATCTCTGGCTTGCTCTCTCACCATCAGGTCGAGGTGTGATGTAACCAATCGGGACTTAAGTAGAAGAAAGCCTCTATCTTTACAGCACAGGACGATAAAATTGGCAGTGTTGATCTCATTGCCCTGCTGCTCAAGGGCCTATATGGCTGACAGGATAGCAAAAGAAATAAAGTTTCTAGGACTGACATTTCAGAGACACTCTCCAATTGAGACTCACCCGCTTGCGACCTCTACTTCCCTCACAGTTGATCCAGGTTTCTCAGTTACTGTTGATTCGTTCTGTTAGCTCTCCTTATGTCTGCAACAGCAGAAGAGACCATGGAAGAGTCATGGCTGCCCACTGATATGCAGCTGTGCTCCGGGTTGAATACTCTTTTGAATGAGATGAATAACATATATATGGAACATAGAGAAGGCATTGGATTAGGCAGGAAGTGATGTCGACAGAGTGTTAATAGCCTTATAGAATAGCCTATTGACGACTGAAGTAAGTATGAAAAGACAGCATGAGCTGCTAACT
>NW_021820667.1:0-1477 GCF_901001135.1 Rhinatrema bivittatum
ATACATGTGACTCACTAATTTGAATAACTTGATTAACTTTATACCTTGGTTAACTTGATTTAATTTGATCTGGTTGAATTGGCTATAGCTGGACACCGCCAGTCCCTCAACCGAGAAGCATTGACACGTGGTAGGATGGGTGTCCTAGATGAAGGAAAGCATGGCTTACCCTTGAATCACTCGCTCCCAGGGTTGTCTCCCTAGAATTCCATGAGTAACAGGCAGCCGTGGGTGGGATGCTGAGTCAATCTGTCTACACTAAGGAAAATGAAATTATCAGGTAAGTAATTTCTCCATTTCCTAGCGTGTAGCAGATGGACTCAGGACCAATGGGATGTATAAAAGCTACTCCCTAACTGGGTGGGAGGCTGCCCGTGATCCACTTAGTACTGCCCTTGCAAATGCCGTGTCCTCCCGAGCCTGAACATCCAGACGGTAGAATCTGGAGAAGGTATGAATAAAGGACCATGTCGCCGCCCTACAGATCTCAGCGGGTGACAGCATTCTAGTTTCTGTCCAGGATACTGCCTGGGCTCTGGTAGAGTGGGCCTTGACCTGTAGAGGCGGTGGCTTGCCTGCTTCTACATAGGCTGCCTTGATAACTTCCTTGATCCAGCGGGCTACTGGTAGCCCGTGATGCAGCTTCCCCTTGCTTCTTTCCGCTGTGAAGGACGAAAAAGTGGTCCGTTTTTCATACGGGTTCCGACATTTCCAGATATCTGGAGAGGAGTCTGCAAATGTTGAGGTGGCGCAGACTCCGAACTTCTTCCAAATTCTTCAAGTCATCCATCTATGGTAGCGAGATGGTCTGGTTAAGATGGAAGTGTGAGACCACTTTGGGAAGGAACGAGGGGTCCTTGCATAGTTGGATGGATCCCGGGGTGAATCTGAGGAACGGCTCACGGCAGGACAGTGCTTGTAGTTCTGAGATGCGGCAGGCAGAACAAACTGCCAGCAGAAAAACAGTCTTTAAGGTTAACAGGCGGAGAGACAGACCTCGGAGGGGTCTGAAGGTGGTTCCCGCTAGGAAATCCAGGACGAGATTGAGATTCCACAGAGGTACCGGCCACTTTAGTGGTGGGCGGATGTGTTTGACTCCTGTTAGGAAGCGTGACACGTCCGGGTGAGAAGCTATGCTGGTGCCCCCGCTCTTGGAGCCGTAGCAGGACAAGGCGGCCACCTGAACCTTGATGGAGTTGAGGGACAGCCTCTTCTGTAGTCCTTTCTTTAGGAATTCCAGGATAACGGGAACTTTCAATGAGCGTGGTTTGATGTCGTGGTCTTCGCACCAGGCTTCAAATATTCTCCAAATCCTTATGTACATTAAAGATGTGGAGAACTTGCGTGCTCGGAGGAGGGTGTCGATTACAGCCCCCGAGTATCCGCTCTCTCTCAGGCGAGCCATCTCAATGGCCAGACCGTAAGAGAGAATTGTGCTGGGTCCTCGTGGAAGATCGGGCCTTGTTGTAGCAGGCCC
>NW_021820668.1:0-1457 GCF_901001135.1 Rhinatrema bivittatum
CTACCCAGTTGCATGGGTTCTTCAGGTGGAAGAGCAGCTGCCGAAGATGGTGTGCCTCGAACCCGAGGTGGCGTGGTTCGACGGGCGGCTTGCCCCTGGCCGGACCTCCGCTCACGAAAACGGCGCTGGATGCGCCGGTCCACGCGTCCAGCCAGTTCTATAAGTTCCTGTAGGTCATCCGGGAGGTCTCGGGCCGCGAGTTCATCCTGGAGCCGAGGAGATAGGCCCTCCAGGAATATCCCGTGTAAACTGTCCTCTCCCCAGGCTAACTCAGTAGCCAGGGTCTGGAATTCCATAGCAAATTCCTCTAGGGGGCGATTGCCTTGTCTCAGCTGAAGGAGCTCGGAGGCCGCAGTGGAGGCCCGGGACGGTTCGTCGAATATCCTCCGAAAGGCTTTGACGAATTGCACAAGATTATTTAATCGGGAGTCTTGGCGCTCCCAAAGGGAGGAAGCCCAAGCCAAGGGTTTCCCGTCCAGGAGCGAGATAATGTAGGTCGTCTTAGATCGATCCGTGATGAACTGGGCTGGCAGGAGGTCGAAACGGATATAGCAGTGGTTGAGAAAGCCCCGACACGCCTTCGGATCCCCCGAGTACCTAGGGGGTGCTGGCATCTGTACCGGGACAGGGGAACCCGGGTTGACCTGAGACGTGGATGCTGCGAGGCGAGTTGCGGGAGTCCCTTCTACCCGATCCGCCAGGCGTTGGACGGCCGACATCAACGTGTCGAGGCAGGATTGCTGTTGCTGCAACTTCTGGGCTATGCCTGGGATAGCTTTTAGACCGGCAAGGTCCGCCGGGTCCATGGCCTTGCAATCTGTTGGATTCGTGGACCCTTGGACCGATCGGAACCAGATGGCGAGTCGCTGAGTGAGGTAGCAGCGGAAGCCCCGATCGGAAGGCGGCAAGGACCGAGTTCTGAGTGGCTGAAGTGGAATCCCGGAAAGCCCTATGCGACCAAGGGCTGTGGCAAGGACGGACGAAGCGGGGAAGCTGGTACGATGGTGAGAGGGTCTTCGCCCTGGAAGCCGAGCCTCCCCCAAGAGGAGCTCGTAGGAGTTTGGCCGCTGGGACTTAGGAGATTCACCCTGGAAGCCGGCGTCCCCCCAGGAGGAGCCCGTAGGGACCCGGCCGCTGGGACTTAGGAGGGCCCGCGGGGGCGGAGTCAGATGGAGTCCTAGGTAGTCGCTCACCAGTCCGGAGTCGTGCGCCAGGGAGTCATCGCTTGCCAGTCCGAGATCAGAAACCAAAGGATCGCTGAAAGCCACACCTGGGTCCGAGAGCCGGGAATCGTCGTAAGCCAGTCCGAGGTCCAGAGCCAGAGGGAACACCGTAAGCCGCGCCGGGTCAGAAGCCAAGAGTCGTCGTAATCCAGTCCAGAGTCAGAAGCCGATAATCACAGGAAGCCAGTCCGAGATCAGGGAACACGAGAACCAAGAGGGAACAGGAACGCAGCA
>NW_021820669.1:0-1412 GCF_901001135.1 Rhinatrema bivittatum
GCTCCTCTTCGTGGCCTGGAGGCCGCCGTCGACCCCGCTGCTTTCCTCGTGGCCTGGGCGCCGCCTCCACCATCTCTTCGTGGCTAGGCTGCCACCAGCTCTCTTCTTCATCGACCTGGAGGCCGCCCCAAAGCTCCCCTTCCGCGGCCTGGAGGCTGCCATCACCCGGGTTCTCTTCCGCGACCAGGAAGTCACTCCGGAGCTCCTCTTCATGCGGCAGGGAGCTGCCATCGCTCTTCTTTCTTCGCGGCAGGGAGCTGCCGACGTCAAGGCCTTCTTCCTTCTTCGCAGCAGGACGTCGCTCTCCAAGGTCCTGCCTCTTCCTAGGCGCACGGCCGAGCCTCCTCTCTTCATTTAAAGGGCCAGCAGTGGGCTGTCTTCCTGGGCTCCTCCTGCTGACTTTTCTAGGTGTTTCCTCTTCAGCCCCTCTTTAGCCCTATAAAGAGGGCCTTCTTTCACTCAATCTTTGTCTTCGCAAGGAGTTGGTCATGGAACGAAAGTTTTACGCGCGCCGGCCGCAGCAGACCCGCGGCTCGGCCCTCTCACCTCTTTCAAAGTGATCCAGCATCTAGTCCTCGTCTCTGGTGGCTGTGGGCTGCTGGTTCCGTCCTCGGGCTACCCGGCTCTGCTGTAGTTCCTGATGTTCCGCGTCAGGCCTTTCCGCGTGGCCCGCAGAGAGACGCCGTCCCGACCAGCGCCTCGCCCCACCCTTGGCGTGCGCACGCACAGCTAGTCCTTACATGGGACCCGCAGAGGGAACCTGGCCGCAGCCCCAGATGATGATGTCGGCAGAGCTCCGGTATATAAGCCCGGGCTCTGCTCTCTCAAATTGCCTTTGCAACAGGTCCCCTCACTAGTCGAGTACTCGTTGCCTCTTCAGTTCCTGGTTCCCGATCCTGATTGCCTTTGTTCCTGTTTTCTTGTTCCTGTGTTCCTGTTCCTTCATCTCTGCTTCGGACTGCTAAACTGGTTTGACCTCTACATTGCCTGACTACTCCGTTGCCTCTCTCCAGCCCCGGACCTCTGCATTGCCTGACTACTCTGTTGCCTCTATCCAGCCCCAGACCTTTGCATTGCCTGAGGCGCCGTTGCTTCTCTCCAGCCCTGTACTTCTGCTTCGTCTGACCATCCTTTGACTCTCTCCTCCTAAAGATACAAGAACAGCAACAGTTTCTCGAGGCTCTGTCCTCTTCCCTCGAACGTCTGCATACACGGCTAGATGCCATGTCCAGCAACTCAGGTCCAGCGACGGCTTCCTCGCCTCCACAGCCATCTACCTCCTCCTCCAGAGCCCTACTAGCCCTGCCAGCCCTGCCTCGTTTCAACGGTGACTCCAAATTGTGTAGAGGGTTTATTAACCAGTACTATATGCAGTTTGCTCTTCAATCCTCCATCTTTCAAGATGAATTAAC
>NW_021820670.1:0-1281 GCF_901001135.1 Rhinatrema bivittatum
CGACAGCACCAAACAAACCTCTCAACTAGAAGAGCTAAATAAATTAATTTAGTGAATCCCGCGCACAGGAGAGTGGCTTTTACTGTATCGGCCCGTAGATTAGGTTAATGTATTTATGAAGATTTATTTTTCTTCTTTCCCTTCAAGATTTCTCCAGGTGCAGTTTTTTGCAGTACACATTGCATTTCTTTTAATGAGACAATATATAATTTCTTTCTGTATATTCTTCTGTATATTTTCCTTGCCATAAATATTCCTCCGACACAGGAGGGAGATTCCTCCTAACTCTCCTGCAAACATTATGGCCCCACAGTAGTAAACACAATGTTGCCAGATCGGGCTATTTCACACTCAGCTGGGCTATTTCTTTTCCATTCTGCAGGGGAAAAAAAAACATTTGTGCCGGTTGCGTTAGATCTGGGATGGCCACCTGACTGCCAACAACCCTCAAGGTTGCCGCTTTTCCCTTTGCTGCACAGTCCTTCCAGCAGTCGCAGAATGATGACTAATCGGCAGCAGCAGCTCCACCAGCAGTCGCAGATTGATGACTCTCGCCAGCAGCAGCTCCACCATCAGTCGCAGATTGATGACTAATCGGCAGCAGCAGCTCCACCAGCAGTCGCAGATTGATGACTCAACGGCAGCAGCAGCTCCACCAGCAGTCGCAGATTGATGACTCTCGGCAGCAGCAGGTCCACCAGCAGTCGCAGATTGATGACTCATCGGCAGCAGCAGTTCCTCCAGCAGTCGCAGATTGATGACTCTCGGCAGCAGCAGCTCCACCAACAGTCGCAGATTGATGACTCATCGGCAGCAGCAGTTCCTCCAGCAGTCGCAGATTGATGACTCTCGGCAGCAGCAGCTCCACCAACAGTCGCAGAGTGATGACTCATCGGCAGCAGCAGCTCCTCCAGCAGTCGGAGATTGATGACTCTCGGCAGCTGCAGCTCCACCAGCAGTCGCAGATTGATGACTCTTCGGCAGCAGCAGCTTCACCAGCAGTCGCAGATTGATGATTCTTAAGCGACTGCAATAAAGCTCAGGCCCGGAGAAGGGTTGCCAATTTCGCTTATTTCCCGCGTGATTGGGCTTTTTTTTTCTAGTTATTCGCGGGCTTTTTTTCGATTCGTGGGTTGCTTGTAATTGGGCGGATTTTCCTGCCAATCGCGTTTTTTGTTTGGGCTTGGTGGGCGGGACCTGTGCTCTGGTGTTGCAGTGATTGGCTGCTGCTGCCGGTGAGGCCTGTCCATAGCAGGCGCACCCTAACCTATTGCAGCATTA
>NW_021820671.1:0-1137 GCF_901001135.1 Rhinatrema bivittatum
GCGGGACCACCACCGCTCTTCTCCAATCACTCGGCACCACTCCCGTTTCAAGGGATCTATTGAACAGGTCACACAGCGGACCCGCCAGAACATCTCTGAGCTCCCTCAATATCCTTGGATGAATCCCATCAGGCCCCATGGCTTTGTCCACTTTCAGGTTCTTTAGCTCTTCCCACACATTTTCTACTGTAAAAGGATTTTCATCTATTCCATTTCCTTCCAGTTTCTTGTTGTGTAGAGATGGTCCTTCTCCAGGGTCTTCTTTAGTGAACACAGAGCTGAAGTATTCGTTTAATATTTTTGCCATTTCTTCGTCTCTCTCCACACATTGATCATTATCACCTTTCAATTTCACTATACCACTTTGGACCTTTCTCTTTTCGCTGATGTATCTGAAAAATGTTTTGTCACCATTTTTTATCTCCTTGGCAATCCTCTCTTCCGCTTGACTTTTTGCCAACTTGATTAATTTCTTTGTCTCCCTCAGTTGAATCAAATATTCTTCTTTGTGTTCCTCCCTTTGGGATCTTTTATATTTCTTGAATGCTGTTCTTTTAGCTTTAATTTTGTCAGCCACCTCCTTTGAGAACCAGATAGGTTTCAATTTTCTTTTGCTTTTCTTTACATTTCTAACATATAGAGTAGTTGCCTTGGTGATTGCTCGTTTTAGATTGGTCAACTGCTGCTCCACATCTCTCTCGTTCTCCCATCCTTTTAGTTCTTCCTCCAGGTACTTACCCATTTCCTCAAAGTCCGTGTTTTTGAACTGTAAAACTCGGGTCTTTGTGGTTCTTTTTCCCTATTCTTTTAGTGATATTAAACCATACCGTTTGATGATCACTGGTGCTGAGGTGGGTGCCCACCTGGACATCGGAGACATTATCTCCATTAGTGAGCACTAAGTCGAGTATAGTTCCTTCTCTCGTGGGTTCCAACACCATTTGTTTGAACAAAGATACTTGCATGGCATCCACTATTGCTCTACTATTTTTAGTTTCTGCAGATGGGATTTTCCAGTCTACATCTGGCATATTAAAGTCACCCACGATCACCACTTCTCCCTTCTTACCTATCTTATGGATGTCTTCAACCAGATCTCTGTCCAGCTCTTCCTTTTGGTTTGGAGGCCTGTAAACC
>NW_021820672.1:0-1128 GCF_901001135.1 Rhinatrema bivittatum
CAGAAAGGAAGGACACCCGTAAAGAGGGCACGAGACCCGCAAGAATCACTGCACAACAAGATGAGGACCAACTAGCCCCTCTCTAACTCCATGGATTCTTTTACTCTTATTCTCAGTTCTCCTTCCTTTTTCTCCATTAGATCTCACTTCTTATACATACCTTGTGTTATGCTCACGCACCACTTTGCAATAATCTGTTTCCTGAATTCACAGCAGCTGTCTGTGCTGAACTCATACTTTACATTTATCAGTGTGACTCCTGCATGGGGCACTGAGGAAGATCCGCCTTTCAGCTGTCTGTGCTGTATCATGCTTTAATATGTATCAGTGTGACTCCTGCATGGGGCACTGAGGAAGATCCGCTTTTCAGCTGTCTGTGCTGTATTCATGCTTTACGTTCATCAGTGTGACTCCTGCATGGGGCACTGAGGAAGATCCGCTTTTCAGCTGTCTGTGCTGTATTCAGTATCAGTGTGACTCCTACATGGGGCACTAAGGAGGATCAGCTCTTCAGCTGTCTGTGCTGTATTCATGCTTTACGTTCATCAGTGTGACCCTGCATGGGGCACTGAGGAAGATCTGCTTTTCAGCTGTCTGTGCTGTATTCATGCTTTACATGTATCAGTGTGACTCCTGCATGGGGCACTGAGGAAGATCCGCTTTTCAGCTGTCTGTGCTGTATTCATGCTTTACGTTCATCAGTGTGACTCCTGCATGGGGCACTGAGGAAGATCTGCTTTTCAGCTGTCTGTGCTGTATTCATGCTTTACATGTATCAGTGTGACTCCTGCATGGGGCACTGAGGAAGATCCGCTCTTCAGCTGTGTGCTGTATTCATGCTTTACATTTATCAGTGTGACTCCTGCATGGGGCACTGAGGAAGATCCGCTTTTCAGCTGTCTGTGCTGTATTCATTCTTTACGTTCATCAGTGTGACCCTGCATGCGGCTCTGATGAAGATCTGTTCTTCAGCTGTCTGTGCTGTATCATGCTTTACATGTATCTGTGTGACCCCTGCATGCGGCCTGATGAAGATCTGCTCTTCAGCTGTCTGTGCTGTGTTCATGCTTTACATGTATCAGTGTGACCCCTGCATGGGGCGCTGATAAAGATCTGCTCTTCAGCTGT
>NW_021820673.1:0-1028 GCF_901001135.1 Rhinatrema bivittatum
GGAAATACACACTGTTGGGTGCCCTCCCTATCTGTCCCCTCCCCCCGCCTCTCTTCCCCTTCCCCCCTCCCTCCATTCCCCCCTCTCCCTCTCTCTCTTCCCTGTAGTGCCCCCTCCTGTCCCCCCTCTCCTCCCCCCATGTCTCCCCCCCCAATCCCTTCCCCCAAAACCTGATTAAGTCACAAGCTGCCCCCCCGTCCCCTCTAAGGGGGAGTGGGGGTGGGTGAGTCTACGCACTCAGAGCGGGCAGGTGCCCCGCCTCTGCACACTTCCCCATGAACCTGAAAGCAGTTAAATGAACTTGTAATGAAAAACAACAAACCAACGTCTACAAACCAACTCTGTGTAACCATAAAACAGAATGGCACTCCTATTGCCCTGGCATGTTGGCCGCTTCAGCTAACGCTGCTCTCCCCTCCATACAGCAAGGTCCCGAGGGTGCGGCCCTTAGGTCCAGGTGTCCTCCGCCAGTCAACTCGGGGTATCACGTGCAGGCCAGAAAAGCGCCCCATGCGTCCCACAGCGCCCCGTCCGGGCCCTGGTAATTAAAACTCAGTGTGGGGAGGCCAGCCATATCAGTCAACCCAGTCGCCGATCTGTCCGTTTTGTAACTACAGCCCTGTGGGTCCTGTGATCCGTGTAAAGAGAGTTTTGTAGAGAGCCGGGTGGGTGTTAAGCCACCATGCAGTAGTTCCAACGTCTGTCTGTTCGCACCACCTCTGCGCCGTACCAAGATGGCGGGCGGCTTTCGCCCGATAGGACCCGGCCTCAGCCACTTGAGCCTTGCAGGAAGGCTTGCGCCGCCGTCGGGTCCGCGAAGCTGTGTTGCCGGCCGTCCCTCCATATTTTGAGCACTGCGGGGTAGTGGAGCGCAAACTTTATTTTTTGCTCAAACAGCTTAGAACAAATAGGTGAAAACTTCTTCCTTTGCTGCGACACCAGGACTGAGTAGTCTTGAGTAATTCTGATTTTCTGCCCTTGATAGACAACGTCTGGGCTCTTCCGGTAGGCCAGCCAGATTTTTTGCT
>NW_021820674.1:0-1008 GCF_901001135.1 Rhinatrema bivittatum
CTCACCTCATGTTTTGGGCCAGTAAGAAGAGCAGGGCGGGCCAGCCTAGTGGCTCATTGCCATGCAGGAGGGACCCAAGTTCAATTCCTGGCTCAGGTCTTCCCTCATCCTAGACTGGCCAAGGCTGGAGATAACGAAAAGGCAAGGGTGAGGGAGCTGTGCTCTCATGGGTGATACTTGGTGATTGGATTTAGAGCTCAATATACACGGTTCCAAATGGAGCCCTGGCACAAGGCTGCCGGCCTCAGGAGTCTTGTTGCAATGACTAGACTAGGAACAGTGGAAGCTTCTATTTAAAACAGGGGAAGAAAATCCCCAGGAAGTTACAGATGAAGGCTCAAGGCAGAAGGGATCCCAGCACTGTTCCTGAATTGAGCTGAACGAAGAAATAGAAAGGAAGAACTACTGGGCAGGGCAACCTCAGCCCTCCTCTCTTCCCCCACCTCTAAAAAAAAAAAAAAAAGAGCTGGCATACTGGCTCTACATTTTTTAAGAACTCCTATTAGTAAATTTAAATATCAGGATGGAAAGGAGGTTTGATTGTCTTGGGAGGGGGGAGGAAGCATAGGGGCTAGGGGGGAAGTACTTAAAAAAAAAGTCAATAGGAAGCTGACCTGATGAGTATGAGTATTGTAGTAAGATCTGTTACCACATATGATGATTCTTATAATTTTGTGGATTTATTTTCTCTTTATGACAGTGCAGCACCAGAGAGTGGAGACAGTAAGAAAATCACCATTACTCCAAGCTCTGTGAACCAGCAGGTCTTGTTTTCAGGATATCCACAGGGAATGTTCCTGAAGCATATTTGCATATGCTTGGTCCGTGATCAGGTGAATTTGCATGTTTCACCTATGTAGAAAAGCAAGCCTGTTGCTTTATATGAGTGAATCTATAGCAAGGATTATCAGCAAGGGCCACAAACAGGTCTGGCTTTTGAAATATCCACAATGCCTCTTCATCAAATGATATTTGCATACAGATGATCTAAGGACAATTTGCATTGCT
>NW_021820675.1:0-59680 GCF_901001135.1 Rhinatrema bivittatum
TACCCTAACCCCACCCTAACCCTAACCCTAACCCTAACCCTAACCCTAACCCTAACCCTAACCCTAACCCTAACCCTAACCCTAACCCTAACCCTAACCCTAACCCTAACCCTAACCCTAACCCTAACCCTAACCCTGACCCGACCCTGACCCTGACCCTGACCCTGACCCTGACCCTGACCCTAACCCTAACCCTAACCCTAACCCTAACCCTAACCCTAACCCCTAACCCTGACCCTGACACGGACCCTGACCCTGACCCTGACCCTGACACGGACCCTGACACGGACCCTGACACGGACCCGGACCCGGACCCTGACCCTGACCCGGACCCGGACCCTGACACGGACCCTGACACGGACCCGGACCCGGACCCGGACCCGGACCCCGGACCCCAACTATAAGTGTCCTTTTTAATTTTTTCTGCAGGGTTTTCTGGTTGGCACCACAGCAGTACATCTAAATATAACAAACATGTAGTGATATTTTTATCTAAAATCTTACTTTAAATGTCCTTTTCCTTGTCATATGTATATAAATGCATCTTTTTCAATTGTGTGGGGGTCGGGCTTATCAGTCGGCTTTGCACCGGCCCGGAGCTTAATTTTTGCTGTAACATTTCTGGAGAGGCAGTTTCAACTCTTAACGACTTGCTGGCATAGAGAGAATGGAAGCACGAGGGTATTTTGTGCGCTCTTTGCTACGTTACTAAGAAACGGAAGATGCAGCAACTTTATTTCAGCGAAACAAACCAAGTTCACAACGTTTGTCTGCTGTACGGCGGAAATCTTGCTTTCAAACGCTTGCACGCACTATTTATACTACATCCGGCCGTACAACGCTCCGCCCCCTTTTTTTTTTTTTTTTTTTCCTCAGTGACGCAAACACGTCCTGCGTGCCGCTCGGGCTCCTTTTTAAACTACAAAACACGAAGTGGGCGCAGGTCGGCCGGAGCCAGTTCCTTTGGCAGCTATCTGGTGACTGATGCCAAGTTGGGACGGCTTCCCCGGTCCTGATTTTCCTGAAACGTCCCGCCCCCAAGCGGGCTGTGCCGCACTGCCTTCTACGCGTGCGTAGCAGCGTGTGAGAGTCCTGCGCGAGAGCAAGCGGCGGAACAGGAAGCCGGAAACGTTTGAATGTTTCGCTCTTCGGGGCATGGCGCTTACTTGCTCCATCTGGCCAGGAGCCCTTTTCCTCCTCTGTGTCTCTTTGTGACTAGAAATCCCCCTCAAGCAGCGGGGCGACCTAAAATGTTAGCCCAGGCCTGCCGGTAGGGAACTGGACAAATTGGTGGAAGGCGGTACGGGATCCCGGAAAGAGGAAAGGGACAGAACGCTAGGCTAAGGTGGTTTTAAGTGGTAGAAATGGGGTAGAACTGTGTTGCGTGAGAGAAACCCAGATTATTCTGCCCGGCCTGCTTTATTGGCAGAGAAACGATGCACAGGTCTGAGTTCTGTGGTGCATTTCTTTGTGAATCGGAAGACGTTTGGATTAAAAATAGCAGGGCTTTAGTTGGCTTCTACACCCACATGACTTGAGCACTTTACAGCTATTTCAAAGCCCTGAAGAAAATAGTGTGTTGTGTTCTTCAACGATGCATGACGCTTGGAGGCAGGCATTGTGTTAGGTATGCTATTGTTGTTTTCTCTTGTTGTGTGCCTTGTGATGTTGCTTTCAATTAGTTGTGGCAGGCTATGAACTTTCAAGGTTACAATAAGGTCTAGTTTTTAGTATTTCCAGAATTATTATTCATTATGGAATTGTACGTTTTTTTTCAGGAACACAGTTACTTTAAAATTTGGATGTCTTGAATCTACAAACACTTCAATCTTAAATACTATTAATTAACTATACGATTGGGGGAAAAGTCAGTGATCCTTTGTATGCTTCGCTGATTGGTGTTGATGAATGAAGTCTGAGGGGAATTTGGAGGTTAAGTGGGGCTAGGGAGTCGATGGATTTATTGGTTAATGGTGAAGGACTTGTGTAGAATTCTGTAGTGTATTGGCAGCCATTGAATATTTATTACAATGGGAGAGATGTGGTCTCTTCTTCTGGAATTGATCAAGATTCTGGCTAACACATTCTGGAGCATCTGAAGTGGTTTGGTGGATTAGGACGGCAGGCCTAGTAAGATAGAGTTGCAATAATCTATCTTGGAGAATATTACTCATTGGAGGAGAAGTGCGTTACATGCTGTTTACTTAGGGCAGAGCTTTCCAAAGTGTGTGTCGCAACACTTTAGTGTGTCGCCTGCAGTGTGCGGGTGTGTCGCGCTAGCCCGCTGCCCAGTGCAACACCGGCAACTGGAAGCCAGAACCGAATTTCATTTAGACGCTTGCAGTTTGGAAGTGTGTATTGTTAGGGAAGGTTGGCGAGGGCTGGGGGTAAGTGTTTTTTAGGAGTAGGCTGGTGTGAAAGCACAGTTTGGGAATTATTATTTGGGAAGGGACTGGGAATGAACAGTATTAAGAAGGGTATGATACGTTGGGAGCTTGAGTATTGGGGTGTGGGTGTTTGGGGTAAGATGGCAGTGCATGTTGCGATATGTGAGTACTTCATTTGCTTATTTTTTGCTCTCGTTCCTGTTTCCTCAGAGACACCCCGGGAGAGCAGACCTGCCAACAATAGAGGACATCCTGCTTTCTGCGCTTATAAAAGCACAGTGTGTGCCTGACAGCTGTGCAATGGATACCAGAGAGCTGCACTTTCAGCGCTGTGCTCGGAGAGACAAAGTGAGGTTTACAGAGATTTACTTGAGGGAAGTTGTTAACCTTACTCTATGCTTATGGACAGGGACACAAGAACACTTAGACTCAGTAAAAGTATAATGTTTTGTTTTTTTGGTCAATATAAATGTTCTCAGGAGAAGCTGGGTACTGGGTGCCCTTCGTCTTACAAACTGACCATCATCTCATTGTATACAGAAAGTGATCCTTGTTTTATAAATAACATTAAAATACACGGTAGAAGGTTCTAGAGACTTGCATGACTGCCCAAAGGATCATTTACATAAGTTTTCATGTCACCTGCATGATTAAATCATCACTAACTGTCCTGATTGGCTTACCAGGATGTGTAGCCCATTTCCCATGACTTTCTTTGTTCTGGTAAACTCTTTATGGTCAAGACAATCAACACATCTGTAACTGTGTGGATTACAAACTCCTTAGAATGGTGCCTGAAGCTCCCCGGTGGTGACTCTATGAATAGACATCACCTGTCTGGTGCCAGCTTGCCTCCACAGATATCCAGGGACATTCTGTAAGTCACTCGGAGTTCATTCAGCCCAGGCATGCCAAAGACACGCAGAGGGTTCTGGGGATTTACTTCTCCGTTTTGGTCTTCTGTGCTCTGGCATACTTCTCATTTAACTCTTGTGCAACTTACAAATGGCAAAGTGGCACACCCAAGTACCAGTTCGGAGGACAGAACTGTATGAAGTCTTTATGAGAAATTGGCTAAATGTGTAACCTAAGCTAACCTTGTATATGTTATCCCTCTGGATCCCCCCCTAAAAGTAAATGAGACTAATAGGCAGACATGCACTCTTAAATTGACATATAATAACAGCATAACTAAGTTTCACTAGCTCTATGATTGAGCAATAAGGGTACCTGCATTATAAAATGGACCTAATTTATAATAGCAAGACCACATATGTTATTTTTCAGAGTCAAGTAATTGCACAATAGTGGAGTAACATGTTAAGGTAAGGAGAACAAAGAGAGACTAGTATGAAAATATTATGTTTCTCATATAATACTAGGTATACTGGGCAAATCTTTACAAGGAATACTGTTATTGTAAACAACTACCCAGGATAATATTCATTACAATGGCAAGCAGGGATATAATCAATGCACGTTACCAGAAAAGTGAAGGACAGCATAAGGACTCATACTGTGTTGTGCATACATCCTGTGGGACAAGCTACAAAAGTGTTGCAAAAAATAAGACATGTTCTGGTCATAGACAGAAATGGGCTTTGGTGAACAGAAGTGTCACACTACCAGCGCACATCTGTGATAGCTTGTGACTAAACTCTAGGTAAAGCAACCAATAGGTAGTGTTACAGGAGGAAATTCTCTAAAAGGTATATAGGGAAAAATAGAAGGGCTCACTAAATTCAAGTATATTGGGTACAGAAAAAATACTTGTGCAGATGCAGCAATATAGCAGAATTTACCTCAAGGGAATATTTGATTTATACAAATACATATCACACTGTCAATTGGCCAGCAGTGGGTCAGGGTGTTTGGTTAGTGTGATCATATTAGCTTTCATAGATTATAGTAAAAAAGAACATATCAATTAATCATCTCACTGACTCAGCAACTAAATGCATATACTCATTATAAGGTGTAGGACTGCATAATGCTACAAATTAATGGAACTGTAAGGCTACTAAAGTGCTTCAATTCAGACTGTGGTATTATCTTAAAATCAAAATAGTGACAATTTTAAATGTGTACATAACTAAATTATTGACTGGGTGTATCATTTCATATTTTTTGTTATTGACAATCAGTTATCACATATTAAATTAATGTCCATGTGATAAGTGCACAATGACTTCTGTGCATAGGATGGGATGATTTCTGAAGTCAATTACATTTGACGTATGCAGTTTTCTCAGCTGGGTGGATTTATGACATCCGAGCATAGGCTCTTAAATCAGTATTAGATGTATATGTTATTTAAAGCCTAATATAACAAGCAAAACAAATTCAAATTAATCTGTGACACAAATTCTGTCATGGCCTTAAGAAAAGGAACACAAAGAGTTTTAAATCCCTACATCTGCTATAATAATAATCCTTCTTTATTATTGGTTACATGCAATAGTCATCACCACAAACAACTTAAGTGCTCAGACATTACACAGACACATGCATTTCACTAAACTGACACACAGATTCATTCATTGCATTCTTCACGTTTCATGACACACACATAACACAAAAAAACAGATAACAAGTAACATATTTGAGCTCGAAAATTAGACAAAAAGTATTTGCATCGATCCAGAATAAAACTAAAATTAAAATTAAAATGATCTATTTAAAAATGAGAAAATAAAACAGAGGAAAAATATATTCTTCAAGCTTTACAGCTCAAATGGCAAGGAAGGTGTTTTCTTTTTCAATCTGAAAAGATATAAACATTGGCATACAATAAAGTAAGGTTACAGTTAAAGTGGAATTGCAGCATCATTGAAATTAACATTATGATATATCTTAATTCAGCAAATAGCAGTAAGTATCTGGGAAATACTACACAAGATGTGGTGAGTGAACTGTTCTGCATCTGGGATTTAAAACTCTTTGTGTTCCTTTTCTTAAGGTGATAATGAAACCTGGGACAGACAGTTTTGTACTTTGGTAGAATGTATTTTATTTCCTTTCTATGCTCTTTATATAGGTAGTTCTGTAGGGTGCCTTGCACGTAGATCCTGTACATACTGTACTTAATAGATCGTTTAAATATTCACAGATGCATCAGATGGAAGTCTGAAGGTCTTGGACAAGGTTTAAAAAATAAAAGGGCTTCAATTGAAACAGGCACCTATAGAAACTGTTCCTGTCTGTATGTGAAAGTAACAAACTGTCTGGCTGAATGCACAACTTTGGAGATTGATGCAAAAGAAACCTCTATTTCCGTGGCTTGTAACAAATCTCTGCCTAACAAATTTACTGGATAATCTGGTGCATATAATTTTCATTGTAACTGTATGCTAGTCTTAGCTGTGCTATGTACCAGCTTATTCTGTCCTTCAAAATACCTGTGCTTCTGTCAGGATCAAAACTAACTCCTTATGAAGGGCTAAACACCTCTGCCATTTATCCTGCTTCTAATACTTCCCATCCTTCTAGATTACTGCGCCTATTAATTAATTCCGGGAATACCAAGGATCACTTCCACTGGTTCTATATTCCACATCATCTGAAACCTGTTTACCACTGATACTTTCTATCTAGAAACACTTTTCCCTCTTTCTGCTTATGTAATTCCTCCAAAAAATGATAAACATTTCTAGCCTTAGTTTATTTTCCAAACCTAGTTACAAAGAACAAAACGGCTGTAGATTTGGAACCCACATGCTGGGCATAGGACAATGAGACTCATGGTATATCAAATTTTAACATCTAGGGGCGGATTTTAAGAGCCCTGCTCGCCGGTGCGCCTATTTTACATAGGCCTACAGGCTCGCGCAGAGCCCCGGGGTTCTCCAAGGGGGGCGTGTCGGGGGCCTGCCCGAACCGCGCGGCGTTATCGGGGCGTTTTGGGGGCGGGTACGGGGGCGTGGCTACGGCCCGGGGCGGTCCGGGGGCGTGGCCGCGCCCTCCGTACCCGCCCCAAGGTCGCGGCCCGGCGCGCAGGAGGCCCGCTGGCACGCGGGGATTTACGCCTACCTCCGGGAGGCGTAAATCCCCGGAGAAAGGTAAGGGGGGGTGTAGACAGGGCCGGGCAGGTGGGTTAGGTAGAGGAAGGGAGGGGAAGGTGAGGGGAGGGCGTTAGAGGATTCCCTCCAAGGCCGCTCCGATTTCGGAGCGGCCTTGGAGGGAACAGGCGTAGCCTGCGCGGCTCGGCGCGCGCCGGCTATACAAAATCGATAGCCTAGCGCGCGCCGATCCAGGTTTTTAGCAGATACGCGCGCCTCCGCGCGTATCTACTAAAATCCGGCTTTCTTTTGTTTGCGCCCGGAGCGCAAACAAAAGTACACGCTCGCGTATTCTTTAAATATCTGCCCCCTAAAGTGTTACAAATATTACCAGCTGGGTGTACACAGCTTCTATTTCCCCTCAGATTCATGCTGCTGCTGCACTGTTCATAATCCTTTGTGCTCTAGTTTGTACACATTCCTTAACTGCTAATTAACAAGCTTGTTTAGTAATCTCTTGTGCTGCAATGTCTGCAAATGTAAGAGAGATATTCCTCCTATTCCATTTTCTTAGGTGTACACCCTGAACTGAAATCATTATACTGTACCTAGCCTACCTTCTGCCATATTTGAAAATCTTAAAGGCAATTATTTTATTACTTCTCTGAAGCCCTACTCAGCATGTGTTGGTTTCCTCAACTTGCTTTACATCTATAAGAACATAAGAACATAAGAAAATGCCATACTGGTTCAGACCAAGGGTCCATCAAGCCCAGCATCCTGTTTCCAACAGTGGCCAATCCAGGCCATAAGAACCTGGCAAGTACCCAAAAACTAAGTCTATTCCATGTAAGCATTGCTAATGGCAGTGGCTATTCTCTAAGTGAACTTAATAGCAGGTAATGGACTTCTCCTCCAAGAACTTATCCAATCCTTTTTTAAACACAGCTATACTAACTGCACTGACCACATCCTCTGGCAACAAATTCCAGAGTTTAATTGTGCGTTGAGTAAAAAAGAACTTTCTCCGATTAGTTTTAAATGTGCCCCATGCTAACTTCATGGAGTGTCCCCTAGTCCTTCTACTATCCGAAAGAGTAAATAACCGATTCACATCTACCCGTTCTAGACCTCTCATGATTTTAAACACCTCTATCATATCCCCCCTCAGTCGTCTCTATAATTTAAAAATCTTTAGGGATCAACAAAAACATTTTATGCAGGTAATATGCAGCTCTAATGTTATTTGTTAGAAAAGGCTATATCAGATAATTCCCTGTACGTACCGGGATCAGTCCAGACAATGGGTTATGTCCCCAATCCAGCAGATGGAGTCAGCACAAGCTTTGAGGGGGCGTATCCATATATACTACTACCCCCTCTGCAGGAGTTCAGTATCTTCTGACTCCAGCAGATGCGAGTAGGGGAATCAGGCTTCCCCTCTTTTTCCTTCTTTCTCATTTTCTTGCTTGATTATCTGGCTTGTTGCTGTCTTTTTCTTGTGGATCAAGTTTGTATCAATTTTGTACTAAGTAAAAAAAAAAAAAAAAAAAGGAGAAGAGTAAGGCAGGGGCCTTTCACCTTCTGGGGAGTGGCTTCTCTTCCTTTTCTCTTCTCTGCGGCCTTGCTGTTTATTTCTCGTTGCAGCATGGGATAGTATCCGCGTGCTAGCAGTTGGAGACGGATCTGACGTCAGTACGGGGGCGTATATAGCCCCACAGGAAGCGCAGCGACTCAGTAATTTCCGTGTCCAAAGCAGTTTGGAGTGCCTGCACGCTGGTTGAGCGTGCTTTCCAAGACTACTTTGATTTTTATCTTTTCTTCTCGTTTCAGATTCTACTTTGCTTTCTTGTTTATTTGACTTAGAGCCCCGCGCTCCTGCGGTAGATACCCAAGGGTTCCTCCCCCAGTGGGCTCCCGGGGTGTTTGCCGTGCTCCCCCGGTGGGAAAGTCCTCGGTCCAGCCGAGCCGCGGCGGTGACATAGTCCCCGGACACAGTCCGCGTGAGGTATTCGAGGCCCTCGGTCCAGGCGTGGACGAGGTAGCGGGTGCATATCCTCAAATTGCGGTGGAGAGGTGGGCCCTTTCCCCGCGGCCGGAGACCGCCTGTGTTCCAGTCAAGAGGCGCCGACGCTGGTAAGGGTCTCCGAGGCATAGAGGATTGGTGGCGAGGCACGCTGTGGAGGATGCCATCTTGGGCCCTGTTCAGGTACTCCGCGCCCGTAATAGGCGCGGCTTTCTTCCTCCATCTGCATTTATTGAATGCTTGTTCCTATATACTGCTGGCCGCCTATTACTGTCAGCCTATTGAATGCACAGTGGGAGTATATTGCTGACCGCCTATTACTGTCAGCCTATTGAATGCACAGTGGGAGTATATTGCTGTCCGTCTATTACTGTCTGCCTATTGAATGCACAGTGGGAGTATATTGCTGTCCGTCTATTACTGTCTGCCTATTGAATGCACAGTGGGAGTATATTGCTGTCCGTCTATTACTGTCTGCCTATTGAATGCACAGTGGGAGTATATTGCTGTCCGTCTATTACTGTCTGCCTATTGAATGCACAGTGGGAGTATATTGCTGTCCGTCTATTACTGTCTGCCTATTGAATGCACAGTGGGAGTATATTGCTGTCCGTCTATTACTGTCTGCCTATTGAATGCACAGTGGGAGTATATTGCTGTCCATCTATTACTGTCTGCCTATTCAATGCACAGTGAGCGTATATTGCTGACCGCCTATTACTGTCTGCCTATTGAATGCACAGTGAGCGTATATTGCTGTCCGTCTATTACTGTCTGCCTATTGAATGCACAGTGGGAGTATATTGCTGTCCGTCTATTACTGTCTGCCTATTGAATGCACAGTGGGAGTATATTGCTGACCGCCTATTACTGTCTGCCTCTTGAATGCACAGTGAGCGTATATTGCTGACCGCCTATTACTGTCTGCCTATTGAATGCACAGTGAGCATATATTCCTGACCGCCTATTACTGTCTGCCTATTGAATGCACAGTGGGAGTATATTGCTGTCCGTCTATTACTGTCTGCCTATTGAATGCACAGTGGGAGTATATTGCTGTCCGTCTATTACTGTCTGCCTATTGAATGCACAGTGAGCGTATATTGCTGTCCGTCTATTACTGTCAGCCTATTGAATGCACAGTGAGCGTATATTGCTGACCGCCTATTACTGTCAGCCTATTGAATGCACAGTGGGAGTATATTGCTGTCCGTCTATTACTGTCAGCCTATTGAATGCACAGTGGGAGTATATTGCTGTCCGTCTATTACTGTCAGCCTATTGAATGCACAGTGAGCGTATATTGCTGACCGCCTATTACTGTCTGCCTATTGAATGCACAGTGGGAGTATATTGCTGTCCGTCTATTACTGTCTGCCTATTGAATGCACAGTGAGCGTATATTGCTGACCGCCTATTACTGTCTGCCTATTGAATGCACAGTGGGAGTATATTGCTGTCCGTCTATTACTGTCTGCCTATTGAATGCACAGTGGGAGTATATTGCTGTCCGTCTATTACTGTCTGCCTATTGAATGCACAGTGAGCGTATATTGCTGACCGCCTATTACTGTCTGCCTCTTGAATGCACAGTGGGAGTATATTGCTGTCCGTCTATTACTGTCTGCCTCTTGAATGCACAGTGGGAGTATATTGCTGTCCGTCTATTACTGTCTGCCTATTGAATGCACAGTGAGCGTATATTGCTGACCGCCAATTACTATCTGCCTATTGAATGCACAGTGAGCGTATATTGCTGACCGCCTATTACTGTCTGCCTATTGAATGCACAGTGAGCGTATATTGCTAGCCGCCTATTATTGCCTGCCTATCACATGCATAGTGAGCGTATATTGCTGGCCGCCTGTACTGCCTGCCTATTGAATGCATGTTATTATCTTGTACGCGCGCCTCTTGCCGCCGCTTATTATCTTGAGCGCCTATTGTATTACGCGCCTCTTGCTGCCGCTTATTATTATTATTGTGCGCCTATTGTGTTAAGCGCCTCTTGCTGCCGCCTGTTATTCTTGAGCGCCTATTGTATTACGCGCCACTTGCTGCCGAACGCGCCTCGTGCGGCCACTTGTTCTTATAGAGTGCCTATTGTATTCAGCGCCTCTTGCTGTCGCATTCAGCGCATACTGTTGATGGATCAGGACTCGGCAGGACGTTCGGAGGCGCCGCCTGCTTTGGGCATTGCTGCCCTTGGCCTCTGCTCGGCGTGTCAGCTTCGGGCCACGCGCAGTGATCAGCCGGACTCTCTATGTGCCCAATGTGAGGTGGCCGTGCGGCCATCGGGCCAGGACCAGCCGCGGTTTGTGGACAGTCCACCGGGGGCTACCCCGGAGTTAGGGGGCAGTCTCGACCAATCTGGGATACCGGGGGAGCTTGTGCCCCGGCGATTGGAGGCTGCTTCCATTTCCTGGGTGGATCTCTTCAGGGGGATTCATGCCTTCGTGCAGATGCAGACCGCTTCCCGTCCTGGCCCGGCGGCTCCGGCTGTTCCTCTGGTTCCTGCAGTGGCTGCACCTGCGGCGGCTGCTGCGCCTGCTGCTGCGGTGGTGGCTCCTGCGGATCCGGTCCCTGGGCCCTCACGCTCGTTTCGCGAGCGGGATCTCCCGCCGCTGGACAGTCCGGATCAGTCAGATCAGGAGGTCTCCCCGGACGAATCCGAGCTCCCGGACAAGGGGGACCTTCCTCCAGGAACTGAGCCATATCGAACCTTGAGACGGTTCTTCCATAAAGAGGTTCTGTCTGACCTGGTGTCTCAGTGCCTGGCGGAATTGGACATTACGGGGCCCAGTGCTTCCGTGCCCCCTGCGCAGAACCCCCTGTTGGAGGGGCTTCGTCCTACCGCCCGCCATTTTCCTTTCTTACAAGCAGCTCAACAACTGATAGATTTGGAATGGGTGGCGCCTGCGGCGGCCTTCAAAGGGGGGCGGGCGCTGACGGGCATGTACCCGTTGGCACCGGCTCTCCAGGACCTGTTGGCGTGCCCTCAGGTGGACGCCTTGATTAGCGCTGTGGTCAAGCGCACTACCGTTCCCGTGGAAGAGGGGACGGCCCTCAGGGAGCCTCATGACCGACGACTGGACGCCATTCTGAGACGATCCTTTGAGGTGGCGGCTTTATCTTTGCGGATTGCCACCTGCTGTACGGTAGTGACGCGTGCCTGTTTGTCGCAGGTTCGGAACAACGCTCCAGCGGCTGACGTGGAATCCGCTCTTTCCTTCCTTACGGATGCGGCTTCTGACCTGGTCCGCACAACAGCTAAGGGGATTTCATCCTCCATCGCTGCCAGGAGGCAGCTCTGGATCCGGAGATGGTCAGCGGATGCGCCTTCTAAGTCACGCCTCACCAGATTGCCTTTTAAGGGCTCCTTTCTCTTCGGCAGCGACCTGGAGAAGCTGGCCAGTACGTGGGGTGCCTCTCCAGTGCCCAGATTGCCGGAAGATCGGTTCATAAGGGGGCAGTGCGCTTTTCCAAGGCCCTCCGGGGGCAGGAGTTCACAGCGCTTTGTTCCTTACAAGGGTCGTTACCAGGCACCACGTCCTCCGGCCAGGAATCAGTCCTTTCGGACCAAGCAGCGCAGGAGGGGAGTGGGCCCGGGCTCGGGTCCCGGCCGCGCCTCCCAATGAGGTTACGCCGACTCATCTGGGGGACGGAGCCATAGGGGGCAGGTTGGCCCTCTTCTACCCCAGATGGGTCGAGATTACGTCAGACCGGTGGGTCCTCGCCGTTATCCGGGAGGGTTATTACCTGGACTTTCATCATCTCCCCCCGGACAGGTTTGTGGAATCGTCTTGTCCCCTGCACAAGCAGGCGGCTTTGGACGCTACCCTGGCGAGGCTCCTGTCTTTCAACGCCATCATCCCAGTACCTATCGGGAAAGTAAATTCTGGACATTATTCCATCTATTTCCTGGTGCCCAAGAAGGGAGGTACTTTTCGACCTGTCCTAGATCTCAAGTCCGTCAATCGATACTTACGGGTTCCGAGGTTTCGCATGGAGACTCTGCGCTCCGTCAAGGCCGCAGTACGGCCAGGGGAATTCCTCACGGCATTGGACCTGTCAGAGGCGTACCTGCGTATCCCGGTCCATCCTGATCGTCAGCGCTACCTACGCTTCACGGTTCTCGGCCGCCACTTCCAGTTTCGGGCTCTGCCCTTCGGGTTGGCGACATCTCCACGGACATTCACCAAGGTGGTCGTGGTGGTAGCGGCGGCACTCAGGCAGGAAGGGATTCTGGTCCATCCCTACCTAGACGATTGGCTGATCAGGGCGAAATCGCGAGCGGAGAGCCTTCGGACTACCGACAGATTGATCGCCCTTCTGGAAAGCTTGGGCTGGGTGATCAACCTCGGCAAGAGCTGCTTACGGGCTTCCCGGTCTATAGAGTATCTGGGAGTGCAGTTCGACACCCGGGCGGACACGGTCAGTCTTACGACCGAGAGACAGTTGAAGCTTCGGCAGCATCTCCGGTATCTGATGGGAGCCAGGCGGCCCATAGCCTGGGATTACATGCAGGTTCTGGGTCTCATGGCATCCACCCTGGAAGTGGTGACTTGGGCGCGGGCCCATATGAGACCTCTACAGCATTCCCTGCTCTCTCGCTGGAGCCCCCGTCGACGGGAGTATTCCACGCACCTTCCTCTGCCGGCCGGGGTTTGGACCCAGCTGAGGTGGTGGTTGCAGTCCGCCCACCTGAGCAGGGGGTCGAGGATGTCCTCACCCACGTGGACCTTGCTCACCACGGATGCCAGCCTAGGCGGCTGGGGAGCACATTGCGAAGGACTCACCGTGCAAGGGCGGTGGAGCAGGGAGGAGTCCACGTGGAACATCAATCGCCTGGAGGCCCGGGCGGTTCGTCTGGCGTGCCTTCGGTTTGCTCACAGACTGCGAAACAGGGCCGGCAGAGTCATGTCCGACAACGCCACCACGGTGGCCTACGTCAACCGTCAGGGCGGAACCAGGAGCCGTCGGGTCTCGCTGGAGATCGCCCCTCTGATGACCTGGGCGGAGGCGAATCTTCAGGCCATCTCCGCCGTCCACAATACCGGGTCGGACGACGCCACGGCGGACTTCCTCAGCAGGGAAAGCCTACATCCAGGAGAGTGGCAGCTGTCCCCTACAGCGTTCCAGATGATTGTGGATCACTGGGGGATTCCGGACATGGATTTACTGGCAGACGAGTCCAATGCTCAAGTACCCAGATACTTCAGCCGCAAGCGCGACCCCTGCTCCCACGGAATCGATGCCCTGGTTCAGCCATGGCCTCCAGGGACTCTACTGTACACCTTTCCTCCGTGGCCTCTCCTAGGCGCTGTCATCCGCAAGATTCAGGGACACCGGGGCCTCGTTCTTCTGGTGGCGCCGTACTGGCCAAGAAGACCCTGGTACGCGGACATGAGAAGGCTACTGGCAGGGGAGCCTCTTCCTCTGCCTCCTCTTCGGGACCTTCTACATCAGGGTCCCATCCTTCACGGGGATCCGGATCAATTCTCTCTTACGGTATGGCCCTTGAGAGGGCTAGATTGAAGAAGAGGGGTTATTCGGAGCCCGTGATTGATACCCTCCTCCGGGCTTGCAAGTTTTCCACATCCCTCACCTACATCCGGATCTGGAGAGTTTTTGAAGCATGGTGCGACACTCACGGCACCAATCCACATGCCTCCACAATCCCTATTGTGTTGGATTTCCTGCAGGATGGCCTTCAGAAGGGGCTGTCCCTCAGCTCCGTCAAGGTTCAGGTGGCTGCGCTGTCTTGCTATGGTCCCAGGAGGGATGGCAAGACCATCGCCAAGCACCCAGATGTTTCTCGCTTCCTGCAGGGAGTCAAGCATATTCGTCCGCCACTGAAGTGGCCTGTGCCTTTGTGAACCTCAACCTTGTTTTGGATTTCCTCGTGGGGTCCACCTTCCGACCCCTTCGGGGCCTGTCTCTCCGTTCCCTAACCTTGAAGATGGTGTTCTTGCTGGCGGTGTGTTCGGCACGCCGCATCTCCGAGTTACAGGCACTGTCCTGCCGCGATCCCTTTCTCAGGATCACTCTGGAGGCTATCCATCTTCGTACGGTTCCCTCCTTTTTACCTAAGGTGGTTTCACAGTTTCATCTTCATCAGACTATATCTCTGCCTACCACGGCGGGGCTGAAGAAATCTGAAGAAGGTCGTTTATTACGCCATCTCGACATTGGCAGATTGCTGCCCAGGTATCTGGAACTTACACGAGACCTACGGAAGACGGACCATCTGTTCGTCCGATACAGCGGGAAGAAGCTAGGGGAAGCGGCCTCGCGGCCCACCATCGCCCGCTGGATTAAAGAATTCGTCAGGGCCGCCTACGTGGAGGCCGGGAAAACTCCGCCTCTACAGGTCAAGGCTCACTCTACCAGAGCCCAAGCGGCATCTTGGGCTGAATCAAGGATGCTGTCTCCGGCAGACATCTGCAAAGCAGCGACATGGTCCTCCCTCCATACCTTTTCCAGGTTCTACCGTCTGGATGTCCAGGCTAGGGAGGACTCAGCTTTTGCGAGGGCGGTTTTGCATGGTCCTCAGGCAGCCTCCCGCCCAGGTGGGAAGTAAAGCTTTTGTACATCCCATGCGTAATGAGTCCATCTGGCTACACGCCAGGAAATGTTTGGATTACTTACCTGGTAATCCCCTTTTCCTTAGTGTAGACAGATGGACTCAGCATCCCGCCCCGCTGCCTGTATGCATGCGTTTCACCGAATCCAGGTAAGCCATGCCTTTGGTTACATTAGTGCGTACACTCTACCAGGTGTCTCCGCCGTCCGGTTGGGAATGCTGGCGGTCTCCAGCCACTGTCAATCGGTCAGGGGAATCTTGTTTTCACTTTTCACTTTTCACTGAGCGTCAGTACACACATCCATAACAGCTTTTGCAAGGAAGATTACTGAGTCGCTGCACTTCCTGTGGGGCTATATACGCCCCCGTACTGACGTCAGATCCGTCTCCAACTGCTAGTACACGGATACTATCCCATGCGTACTGAGTCCATCTGTCTACACTAAGGAAAAGGGGATTACCAGGTAAGTAATCCAAACATTTTTTGACACCCCTATTTTTTGACACGCCTTTTTTGACACCACCTTTTTTTCACACCCCAAAATTTTTTTACATCCCATTTTTGACACCCCTTTTTTTGACATCCCAAAATTTTTTAACACCCCAATTTTTTAACACCCCTTTTTTGAGACCCCAATTTTTTGACACCCCTTTTTTGACAACACATTTTGTTCACACCCAAAAACATTTTTTACATCCCATTTTTTACACTCCTTTTTTTCACATCCCAAAATTTTTTGAGACCCCAATTTTTTAACACCCCTTTTTTGAGACCAATTTTTTCACTCACAAAATTTTTTTACATCCCATTTTCGACACCCCTTTTTTCGACATCCCAAAATTTTTTGAGACCCCAATTTTTTGACACCCCTTTTTTGACACCACATTTTTCCCCCAAAAAATTTTTTTACATCCCATTTCTGACACCCCTTTTTTTGACATCCCAAAATTTTTTAAGACCCCAATTTTTTGACACCCCTTTTTTGAGACCCCCAATTTTTTGACACCCCTTTTTTTGGGAGTAAGAAAAGGATTGAATTTACTCATGATGGTTATTAGTTTATGCAGGTATTGGATACAAATATATATAGGATAGCCATGTTGAGTATTATTGTAGGATAACAACATTGGGGTAAGAAAAGGTTTGAATTTACCCATGTTGTTTACTATTTTATGCAGGAATTGGACAAATGTGAGCAGTTCCCTTTCAGAAATCTATTAACATCATTTTGCCTGCAAATGTGTGCTCGCAAGCGAAGCATATGTACAGCGGTTTGCAAATAACTGGGGTGATTAAAATTTTTGTGGTTGGTACGGAGTATTTTAGGTGATGGTGCACAGGGTGGTTATCCCCGTAATAAAACAAGTATCTGTTCTAATTGCATGAAATATGTTTTTATGGTTAGTTGGAGAATTGATTGCTCCGTGCAACGTGATATGCACTTAATTATCTTCATGGAATTCACGAAAGTTATTTCAATACATGGATGTTGAACATGAACATGCAGATACAATATTGATGTGAACAACTCAGCAGTATATCCCTGAAGAAGCCCCCAGGAAGGGGCGAAACGGGTGTCCCGTCGGGTATTACATTGTAGGGTACATTATATTGCATTGGTAGATTAACTAGTATATTTGGAATAATGAAAGATACTATGTATCAGGTTTCACACTTGGGAGTCTTGAACAATATAATAATATGCTATGTAATAGAATACGGGTTAATAAAAATTGCAGATACTAGGTATCGTGTTATAACAACTGATATTGTTGAATGTTTAATGCACTGCACTGGGCATTTATATTGTAGATGCATATGTTCTTTTTATTATATGGTATGTTGTGATGGTATGTGTGATGTGTATGATGTGTATATTTTAAATGTGGATATGATGTATTGCACGTAGCATTGGTGATTAAAATGTATCTTGATATTATGTCGAAATAAACTATTTATATAATATATTTTGGCTTCAAATTGAGCCGAGTTCCTCTGGGTCAGTAAGGTATTTAACCCTTTTTTGACAACACATTTTGTTAACACCCAAAAACATTTTTTACATCCCATTTTTTACAATCCTTTTTTTCAGATCCCAAAATTTTGAGACCCCAATTTTTTGACACCCCTTTTTTGAGACCCCAATTTTTTCACCCCCCAAATTTTTTTACATTCCATTTTTGACACCCCTTTTTTTGACATCCCAAAATTTTTTGAGATCCAAATTTTGACACCCTTTTTTTGAGACCCCAATTTTTTGACACCACCTTTTTTTCACACCCCAAAATTTTTTTACATCCCATTTTTTACACCCCTTTTTTTCAGATCCCAAAATTTTTTGAGACCCCAATTTTTTGACACCCCTTTTTTTGACATCCCAAAATTTTTTAAGAACCCAATTTTTGACACCCCCTTTTTTGAGACCCCAATTTTTTGACACCCCTTTTTTTGACATCCCAAAATTTTTTGAGACCCCAATTATTTGACACCCCTTTTTTGAGACCCCAATTTTTTCACCCCCAAAATGTTTTTACATCCCATTTTTGACACCCCTTTTTTTTACATCCCAAAATTTTTTGAGACCCCAATTTTTTGACACCCCTTTTTTGAGACCCCAATTTTTTGACAGTCCCTTTTTTGACACCACATTTTTTTCACCCCCCAAATTTTTTTACATCCCATTTTTGACACCCCTTTTTTTGACATCCCAAAATTTTTTAAGACCCCAATTTTTGACACCCCTTTTTTTAGACCCCAATTTTTTGACTACATTTTTTTCACACTCCAAAATTTTTTTACATCCCATTTTTGACACCCCTTTTTTTACACCCCTTTTTTATAATACCCCAATTATTTGACACCTAAAAATTTTTTGACACCTTATTTTTTTTTACACTCCCTTTTTTAAGACCCCAATTTGTTGACACCCCTTTTTTTTTTTTTTTTTTTAAATTTGTTTATTGAGTAATAGTGCAGAGGTTCATATATACCGATAACTGGACATAGCATTTTGCATAATGTACACAATACACTCATAGGAGAACCGTAACATATATAGCTGTGCAAAGGCTATAAGCGGAATACAGAGAAAAAAAAAAGACCAGCATATTCTGCCAGCTGTGGTTCTGCCAGCCAGCAAGAACATAAAGAATGCCTGAGTACAGACTAATAAAACCAGAACATTGCATACAATCCCACCCTCCCTCCCACCCCAGAGCAGCAAGACCACCACAAATCATTATAAAGAAACATTAGAGGTATCACAATACATACAATTATAGAGTTACATTGTAGAGATGAAGAACATGATAGAGGAGGCTCAATGGAATGTCCGAAAGAAAGAAGTCATACGGAAGACAGATTATTTAGAACAAGGCTCCGCGCCTTAGGTGACAAAGTAGAAAGATATAACTCCCAGCGATCGTAAAAAATGCGTCTGGGGAGAAACCATTCAGTGGTAATAATATATTTGCACAAAAGACAAGTCTGATGTATCAAGTTCCGCAATTGGGTTATATTAGGTGGATCTGGAGAAATCCACTTCTGTAATATACATTTTTTAGCAAGCACAATCACCAATCGAAACCACCATTTGACATGTTTAGATCGAAAAGGGATACCCCGACTATCATCCCATAAGAAAATATTGAGATGAAAAGCAAAAGGGATCCCGCAAAGGGACACCAAATACCGGTGGACTGCATGCCAAAACAATTGAATAGTAGGACAAGACCAAAATTGATGTCCCAGCGTGCTACGTGGGGTGGCACACTTAGGACAACAGCCCGTTCCGACATGTCCTAATTTACTGGCCTGTGCGGCCGCCATATAGAACCGGTATAAAAATTTGAGTTGAAGCTCCTGGAGAGGAGTCGGCAGGGACAAGGACTGGGCACGCCCAAAACACCGCCGATAATATGCAGGAGTTAACAAGGTGCCCAGTTCCCTATTCCAACCATCAACCTGTACCTGCCAATCAGGAAGAGAGTGGAATTTCCCCAGAAGACGGTACCAAAAGGAAAGATGGTGGCGAGTCGGATCATCCATATCCATGAAATCAGAGAGGAGTTCCCAAGCCTGGTCATGGGGGTCCGGTAGGTGCAACGAGTGTATATAATGGCGAATTTGCAAATAAGCGTACAAATGATGGGAAGGGAGATTATATTGGTCCCGTAAGTGCGTAAAAGAATGCACCCGATTGAAGTCATCCACCAGATGCACCAATGCCCTAATTCCACGTATATCCCAGGATGCAAAAATTCGGTCCCGAAGACCAGGCAGGAAATCCCTGTTGCCCACTACCGGTAAAAAATGAGTTGTATGACGGGAAAACTGCCATCGTCGACAGGCCCAGCGCCACGCTATATAAGTCGGTTTTATCAGTACACTACGCCGAAGAGGAGCAGGAAGCACACTAGGCATTTTATGCAAAATGTAGGCTAAGCGAAGCGGCTGCGTCTGTAAGGTTTCGACCTGCAGAGGGGTATAATAAGAGGTATTCATAAGCCAGTCAGCAGCATGGCGAAGCTGACACGCAACATTATAAGACCTAAAGTCTGGAAGCCCCCACCCTCCCTGCCCCCGGGGGAGACAGAGAAGCTTGAAAGCAATACGGGGCTTCTTACCCTGCCAAAGATATTTGCGCATCTGAGCCTCTAAAAGCTGTAGTTCCCCCTGAGACCAATAGACAGGGAGCAGCTGCATAGCATATAACCATAGAGGAAAAACCATCATTTTGTACAGCGCTATCCTACCCATCAGTGTCAAAGGTAGAGACTGCCAACGTCGCAGCAGGGTATTGGTTTTTTGCAAAATAGCCTTAAAGTTTAACGATTGCGTTACAGTTGGGGTCCTGGGAATAAGGACACCTAAATATGTAATACAATGAGAAGCCTGTGGAATGGGAAAGTCATTAGGCATCCAAGGATGAGCAGTAGGTTTGGTAAGCATTACTACAGACTTCCCCAAATTCAGTTTAAAGCCCGCTAGGGAACCGTAAAGGGAAATCTCAGACATAAGTGCGTCCCATGCGGATTGTGAGGAGTCAATATGTACGAGGAGATCATCCGCAAAGGCCACTAGTTTATACGGGGCTTGTTCGCTAGGCCGAGGGGGAATACCCTGGATCAGAGAGTTGCCACGAATATGGTTGAGCAAAGGCTCTAGAGTAAGGACAAAAAGAAGGGGAGAAAGAGGACAGCCCTGACGGGTGCCCCTAGTGATAGAAAAGGATGAGGTCAAATGACCATTAAGCAAAATCGAGGCCACCGGCTGAGTATATAAGGCCTGAACCGCGTCCTGAAAAAACCCCGAAAGCCCCAATTTATTCAGTACAGCAAACATAAAGGGCCACCCCACCCTGTCGAATGCCTTTTCGGCGTCGAAACTGATAAGAAGAGAGGGAAGGTCCTGCCAATGACAAGTCTCAAGGGAGGATATAACTTTCCGTACATTAGTAGAAGAGCTCCTGTCCTTGACAAAACCGACCTGGTCAGCATGTACAAGTGCTGGGAGATATCGAGAGAGGCGATTGGCCATTACTTTCGCCAACAATTTAAGGTCAAAATTTAACAAAGATATAGGCCTATAGGACTCAGGTACGGTCGGATCCTTATTGGCCTTGGGCAGGACAGTAATATAAGCCTGATTACGATAAAGAGAAGAATGTGGGTGAGCAATGAGATCATTGAGCATATCTAACAATGGGGATACAATATGAGGGAGAAGAATCTTATAAAATTCAGCGGGGTAACCGTCAGGGCCGGGGGCTTTCAAGGTTTTACCCTGAGTAATCACCATCTGAATTTCCTGCAGTTGGATCGGGCGATTAAGAATATCCAGCTGCGTGGCAGACAAAGTAGGCAGCCCAGCGTGAAGGAGATATTCGTCCAACAACACCGAGTCAACCGGGTCTGCCTGGTATAGTGTTTGATAATATTGACAAAAAATGGCCCCCATTTTACTAGGAGTATTAACAATCTGTCCCTGTGCATCACGCATCGCCGCTATATGGGTCTTAGCCCCCCAACTCTTTGTCATATTTGCCAAAAGTTTCCCGGGTTTATTACCGTAATGATAGTAACGGGCCTTAAAATAAAATGCCGATTTTCGTGCTCTCAAATGTAACAGGGAGTTAAGTTCAAACATAATGGCATGCATAGAGGATTTAGTGGCCGCGGAGGGGGAATGCTCATACCTATGTTTAGCAGCCCGTAATTGAGTTTCCAATTGGCGAATCTGCAGCAACGAGGCTTTTTTCCGATGGGCCGCATAGGCTATGAGATCCCCCCGAAGGACAACCTTTGCCGTTTCCCAAAATAACAAAGGTTGGGACACATGCTGAGCATTATTGGCAGCATAATCCTCCCAGCGCTTCGCCAGAAAGGAGCGAAACGACGTGTCCCCATAGAGACTACGTGGGAAGCGCCATAAGCGGGGGGAGTCAATCGGGGCACCCACCAAAAAATCCACAGACACCATAGTATGGTCCGTAATCTCAAGGGGGCCCAGATCAGCTCGAAGTACCTGAGCAAAGTCACCGTCATATGTCAAGATGTAATCAATCCGGGACCCAGTTCCATGGGATCGAGAGATATGTGAATACTCCAAGTCATTGGGGTGGAGCGTCCTCCAGGCATCCAATAGACCAAGAGCATGGCATATCATAGAGACTCCTTTCGTGAGAGCATCCCCAGGACCCCTCCTTTTAGTAGTTCTGTCCTGAAGGGGATCCAATACACAATTAAAATCCCCTCCAAGGATAAGAGATCCTTTAACATTAGCCGACAGTAGCTTGACCAAATTGACAAAAAAGCCATGACTATAAACGTTAGGAGCATAGATGTTGCAAATAGTGAAGTCACGGCCCTGGATTTGTCCAATTAACAGAATATACCGACCCTCTGGGTCAGCTATGACTCGGTCCATTGCAAAAGGACACTGCTTTCCAATCAAAACAGAGACACCAGCCGAGCCAGAGGAGCTTTGCGCAGAATACACCTGGCTAACCCACATGCGTCTAAGTTTTTGATGCTCCTGTGCATCCAGTTTAGTTTCCTGGAGGAGAGCAATGTGAATCTGGTGTCGCTGCAGAGACTGCAAAATTTTATAGCGTTTCACAACGGAACCAATGCCCGAGACATTCCATGAGCCAAATCTAATTACTGACTGTGACATTATTCTCCCATATACAAAAAGTTAAGAAAACCCAATATACACCAATGTACAAAGACCCGGATCTCCCAGCCTAGATCCAAGCCTAGGAAGACAGTGATACCTATTGTAGAAACGATCCCCAAGTTACAGTGAAAAATAACAAAAAGCTTGATGTCTTGCGCCCCATTCCCCTCCCCCCCCCACCCCCCCCCCCCCCCTCCCAACCCCATCCCCACAATCATCAACCCATTCTCTTCCCATAGAGAATGTACTTCCCCTAGCATGGGGCTCCCCCTCCCTCCAAGAGAATAGCAGGAAACCGAAAAAACTAAACAAAAAGGAAAGACAAGAGAAAAGGGAAGACAAAAGAAAAAAGAGAGAGAGAAAACAAGAAAAAAAAGAAAAAACTAAACAAAAAGTCCAACTCAAAAACACTGCAGTTTAATGCAGCTGGGGTCCTGAAGTCCCTTCACCCAGTCCGGGCAGAATAAGAGTACCAAAAAAGAAGGTGAACGTCCCGCAGCAACAAAAATCTGTATGCAGGGAAACAGAAGCCAGGACAGCCTTCTCCCAGGCCAATAAAACGAATTAAAAAAAACAAAACAATACCTGTCAGCGCAATACAAGGGCCAAAGAAAATGTCAAAATCGCTGACAAGCAATATACCAGCCAGGAATGAGGTCCGTAGAAACAGTGGACAAAAACGGAGCAGAGCACCTTCAAAATATATAAAAAGAAAAAACTGCATACTGCGTTAGTCCAACCACGCGGACGGTGAGGAGAGTCGCGGAAAATTAAATCCAAAAGGCGCTCTCACCCGTCGATCATTACGCCATCCACAAAAAACAAACGCAAATGGCCAGCTAATCAGGGCCTTCAATCTCCAGCCGGTAGATCCAAAGTATTCACGAATTGAGTCGCCGCATCCACGGAGTCGAAATGACGAGATTCATTCTGCCAGGTAATGCGCAACCGAGATGGGAATTGAAGCACAAAGGCAACCTTCTGGCGGGCCAACTTGGAACAGAGAGGAGCAAACGCTTTGCGGCGCGCCGCCACTAGGGCCGAGTAATCCTGGAAGATAAGGATAGCATGCCCCTCATACTCAATCGCCCTCTTTTTTCGATAGGCAGCCAGGATCTCCATCTTGTACGCCGAGTTAAGGAGCTTAGCTATAATCGGGCGCGGTCTAGTGGCAGTAGCGTGTTTCTGACCCAGTCTATGTGCACGCTCTATAAGAAATGCACCATGGCGCTCTGGCAAATCAAGGGCGCGAGGCAGCCACGCTTCCAAGATGGACGCCAGTTCCCCGTCCTTCAAGGTTTCAGGGAAACCAATAAATCTCAGATTACCTCTTCTTGATCTGTTTTCAAGATCATCTAATTTCGTAGCTTGCTTCTCATTCTCCGCCTTAAGAACCTCAAGCTGTTCTTCCAGGTGAGTAATCCTATCCTCCGCAGTTGAGATCCGGGATTCCGCTTCGTTCAGGCGAGTCGAGGAATCAGAGATGAGCTGGTTCATAGTTTCAAATTGCTGATATAATTTTTCGAACTTTTCATCTAGCGCCGCAACCACAGCCTCAACTAACTCAGTCACTTTACCATCCCGCGTTTCGGGCGAGGCGGGAGAGCCGGTAGCCGGCGCCATTTTAAGTTCCGTTTGTCGATATTTATCTGGGCCCCGGCGCTGCGGTTTTGTTGCCATGCCGTTACCCGAGTCAAACAAGCAGGCAAGTAGATAGGTAGGACACGGAGAAGTCCGGGATCCCTGCCGAGAAAAAAAATCAAAGAAAAAACAGGCAAGACCGCCAAAAATATAAGAAAAACGGAGGGAGGAAGAGCGGAGCTCTGCAGACAGCCGTCCTACTCTTCCACCATGCTACCGGAAGTCTTGACACCCCTTTTATGACACCACATTTTTTTGACACCCCCAAAATTTTTTCCATCCCATTTTTGACACCCCTTTTTTTGACATTCCAAAATTTTTTGAGACCCCAATTTTTTTGACACCCCTTTTTTGACACCACATATTATTCACATCCCAAAAATTTTTTACACCCCATTTCTTACACCCCTTTTCTTGACACCCCTTTTTTGAGACCCCAATTTTTTGACACCCCTTTCTTGACAACACATTTTGTTCACACCCAAAAACATTTTTTACATCCCATTTTTTACACTCCTTTTTTTCAGATCCCAAAATTTTTTGAGACCCCAATTTTTTGACACCCCTTTTTTTGACATCCCAAAATTGTTTAAGACCCCAATTTTTGACACCCCCTTTTTTGACACCACATTTTTTTGGCATCCCTTTTTTGACAACACATTTTTTCCACACCCCAAAATTTTTTTACACCCCATTTTTAACACCCCTTTGTTGACACCACATTTTGTTCACACCCAAAAAAAAATTTTACACCCCATTTTTTACACTCCTTTTTTTCAATCCCAAAATTTTTTGACACCCATTTTTTGACACCCCTTTTTTTTGGACACCAATTTTTTCACCCAAAATTTTTTTACATTACATTTTTGGACACCATTTTTTGACATCCCAAAATTTTTTCAGACCCCAATTTTTTGACACCCTTTTTTGACACCACTTTTTCCCCCAAAAAAATTTTTACATCCCATTTCTGACAACCCCTTTTTTTGACATCCCAAATTTTTAAGACCCCAATTTCTTTGACACCCCTTTTTTGAGTACCCCAATTTTTTGACACCCTTTTTTGGAAAACACATTTTGTGCCACCAAAAACATTTTTTACATCCATTTTACACTCCTTTTGTGTCAGATCCCAAAATTTTTTGAGACCCCATTTTTGACACCCTTTTTTTGACATCCCAAAATTTTTTGAGACCCCCTTTTTTGAGACCCCCTTTTTTGAGACCCCTTTTTTGACACATTTTTTTCACACCACAAAATTTTTTTCCACCCCATTTTTTCCACTCCTTTTTTTCACATCCCAAAATTTTTTGAGACCCCTTTTTTTGACCTCCCAAAATTTTTTGAGACCCCAATTATTTGACACCCCTTTTTTTGAGACCCCAATTTTTTCACCCCAAAATGTTTTTACATCCCATTTTTGACACCCCATTTTTAACACCCCTTTTTTGACACCACATTTTTTTCACACCCAAAAAAAAATTTTACACCCCATTTTTTCCACTCCTTTTTTTCACATCCCAAAATTTTTTGAGACCCCAATTTTTGACACCCCTTTTTTGAGACCCCAATTTTTTCACCCCCAACATTTTTTTACATTCCATTTTTGACACCCCTTTTTTTTACATCCCAAAATTTTTTGAGACCCCAATTTTTGACACCCCTTTTTTGACACCACATTTTTTCCCCTTCAAAATGTTTTTTACATCCCATTTCTGACACCCCTTTTTTTGACATCCCAAAATTTTTTGACACCCCATTTTTTACACCCCTTTGTTTGACATCCCAAAATTATTTGAGACCCCCAATTTTTTTGACACCCCTTTTTTGAGACCCCAATTTTTTGACACCCCTTTTTTGACACCACATTTCCCCCCCACAAAATTTTTTTACATCCCATTTCTGACACCCCTTTTTTTGACATCCCAAAATTTTTTAATACCCCAATTTTTTAACACCCCTTTTTTGAGACCCCAATTTTTTCACTCCCAAAATTTTTTTACATCCCATTTTTGACACCCCTTTTTTTGACATCCCAAAATTTTGAGACCCCAATTTTTTGACACCCCTTTTTTGACACCACATTTTTTCCCCCAAAAAATTTGTTTACATCCCATTTCTGACACCCCTTTTTTTGACATCCCAAAATTTTTTAAGACCCCAATTTTTTGACACCCCTTTTTTGAGACCCCAATTTTTTGACACCCCTTTTTTGACAACACATTTTGTTCACACCCAAAAACATTTTTTACATCCCATTTTTTACACTCCTTTTTTTCAGATCCCAAAACTTTTGAGACCCCAATTTTTTGACACCCCTTTTTTTGACATCCCAAAATTTTTTAAGACCCCAATTTTTTGACACCCCTTTTTTGAGACCCCAATTTTTTTACACCCCTTTTTTGACAACACATTTTTTTCACACCCCAAAATTTTTTTCACCCATTTTTTACACTCCTTTTTTTGACATCCCAAAATTTTGAGACCCCAATTTTTTGACACCCCTTTTTTGACACCACATTTTTCCCCCCAAACATTTTTTTACATTCCATTTTTGACACCCCTTTTTTTTGACATCCCAAATTTTTTTAAGACCCCAATTTTTTGACACCCCTTTTTTGAGACCCCAATTTTTTGACACCCATTTTTTTGACATCCCAAAATTTTTGAAGACCCCAATTTTTTGACACCCCTTTTTTGAGACCCCAATTTTTTGACACCCCTTTTTTGACAACACATTTTGTTCACACCCAAAAACATTTTTTACATCCCATTTTTTACACTCCTTTTTTTCAGATACCCCAATTTTTTGACACCCCTTTTTTTGACATCCCAAAATTTTTTAAGACCCCAATTTTTGACACCCCCTTTTTTGAGACCCCAATTTTTTGACACCCCTTTTTTGACACCACATTTTTTTCACACCACAAAATTACCCCATTTTTTACACCCCTTTTTTTGACACCACATTTTTTGACATCCCAAAATTTTGAGACCCCAATTATTTGACACCCCTTTTTTGACACCCCTTTTTTCACACCCCAAAATTTTTGTACATCCCATTTTTGACACCCCTTTTTTTGACATCCCAAAATTTTTTAACACCTCAATTTTTTTACGCCCCATTTTTTAAAACCCCTTTTTTTGACACCCCTTTTTTGACACCACATTTTTTTCACACCCCAAAATTTTTTTACATCCCATTTTTTACACCCCTTTTTTTTACATCCCAAAATTTTTTGAGACCCCAATTTTTTGACACCCCTTTTTTGAGACCCCAATTTTTTCACCCCCAAAATTTTTTTACATCCCATTTTTGACACCCCTTTTTTTTACATCCCAAAATTTTTTGAGACCCCAATTTTTTGACACCCCTTTTTTGACACCATATTTTTTTCACACCCAAAAAAAATTTTACACACCATTTTTTACACTCCTTTTTTTCACATCCCAAAATTTTTTGAGACCCCAATTTTTTGACACCACATTTTTTTCACACCCCAAAATTCTTTTACACCACAAAATTTTTGACACCCCTTTTTTGAGACCCCGCATCCTGCCCAGCATTAGTACAGGAAAAGGCTCTTGACAAGAGAGAGAGTGCTACTCCACCACGGCTGACCATATGGCAACAAAGAACAGGAGGAGGACCGGAAGGCTCATCTGCATACTGCTCCCAGCATCCCCCGGGAGAGGAGTCCAGAGGTCACCGCGAGCTATACAGGGATTGATTTCTACAGCACAGCTTCCAGAGGCCACACAAGGTTTGCAGTAGAGCAGGACTGTAAGGCTCATCTGCATACTGCTACCAGCATACCCCGGAAGAGGAGTCCAAAGTTCACCACGAGCTATCCAGGGATTGATTTCTACAGCACAGCTTCCAGAGGCCCTGCAAGGTTTCCAGTACAGGAGGACCGGAAAGCTCATCTGCATACTGCTCCCAGCGTACCCCAGGAGAGGATTTCAGAGGTCACCGCGAGCTATCCAGGGATTGACTTCTACAGCCCAGCTTCCAGAGGCCCCGCAAGGTTTGCAGTAGATGAGGACCGGAAGGCTCATCTGCATACTGCTGCCAGCATACCCAGGGAGAGGAGTCTAGAGGTCACCGCAAGCAATCCAGGGATTGACTTCTACAGCCCAGCTTCCAGAGGCCCAGCAAGGTTTACAGTAAAGGAGGACCCAAAGCGTGCGACTAACGGCGCGCTAATATCAAATTCAGCTTTTGAATGAGTGAAGATTAATTCAACCGTGGTTTAAGAGGATTGGTAAGTATAGTTTTCAGACATCTTGGGGTTTATAAAAGTTTGGTGAACGGTGAAATTAAGGGATATATTGTTTTGAGTTTTTGTGTGTCTGAAGTAATAAGCAAGCCAGAGATAGTTAATTCTAGTGTCTGTCTTTCCCACCCAGACAATTTCTCATTATAAATCAATCAGGGTCTTATCTAAAACATAATATTGTACCAGCCCTTATTGAAAGTTTATTTATCCCCTTGTAGGACACTAGCTGATTAATTACTAAATTCACCTGTAAATTTAAAGTACTCTGATTACAACTCCCTTATTATCCTAAACTTAACTAGGAACTCAATAATACTAAGATGAAGGCAGCAGTCCAGCAGCAAGAGGGGGGCTTTCCAGTATTTTGCATTGAGTGTCACATGTATGATTTTTTAAACACCGGTGACAGATTGTATGTGTGCACTCGGTGCAAAGAGCTCCTGGCTCTCAGGAAACGAGTCCTATTGAAGGGGTCTGAACGCTTCAACCTGACAAAGGACTTCATGTATCAGAATTCCCTGCTTCATGACGGGTTTACTTACAGTCTGCAATACAGCTGTAATTAGGACATTGAGAAACTCTCTGTCAGCACATTGCACATTTTCATTTTTTGGCTTCGCTGTTCTTATTCTCTGATAAGCTTTCACTGCTGTAACCTAGATTAGAACAATGGATGTATTATGTGATGGGGGCTGTATTACTGCAGACTCGCGAATTTTTTTCCAGAACTGCAAGTCCCAGCAGCCTCTCCTGCAGAACATGGGAGAAGTTTCACGAAAGTTCCAGGGTGTCTAGGGAGGGGGTCAGTAGCCCCTTCAGCCGGAATATGCTTGCTCAGCAATGCTTAGAACGCATGTGTAAAAGATAAGAACTGTAAAGTGCATAAGAGTCTGCTCCTGGAGGGGAGGGGCATGCAGTTGTACTGAGCCTTTGTCTTAGCTGCATCTTGCTGGCAATAAAAGTCTATCTTTACGGATCAGTTGTCTGGACCTCCTTACTGACTAAAAAGAGACGGTTACATTTGGCGAGCCTCAGCCAGGAGGTACCGGGGACGCTATTTTAGCCCCCCAGTTGGTCCAGGGGATTTTGTGGCTGAGTCATCCCCCAGACTTGCCTGGTGAGTGGCCACCGCTGAGTTCAGTGATCAGGTATCTGAGGGGGTCATTCCACGGAGATCCTCTGAGACCTTTGGGCTGGTGATCCGGGAAGAAGGCTTTCATGACGTTCGGAAGAACCCTGCAGGCGAGTATTATGGGAATGATGGGAAAAGTGAAGAATAGCTAAAAGAGTAGCAAATAACCGGTCCATCCGTGAGGGGACCGAGGGGGCTTTGATCACACCCCAAGCGGTGGTTTGGTAGGAATTGCATTCCGAAAGCCACGCGCATAAAAAGAGGAAAAAGAAGTAACGCATACGATAGTGGGAATAGGTTTCTTGTTGTGTGAAAGAGAGTGAATGGCCTCGCAGTTCTAGGCCGGGCTGACCGCGTCCTAGTCGGGGCGATTGTGACCCTTTTGTGTCTGACGGGTACGGACCCCTTACCTATCCGTCTTCCCTTCCCTCCTTTGTCTGTGAATTCTATCCTGATGGGAGGGGGCGGTTCGACTCCATTAAAAGTCATGACGGAACACTATAGGGAAGTGTTCGATAGACATAAATGTACTAAACCCGGAATGATTCAACGATGTACCCATAGGTGGCCCAGTTTGTGTGTAAATTGGCCTCCGGTAGGAACTTTCGATTTCCAAACGGCCACGAGGGTCCAGAAAATAGTTAGTGAAGAAGGGAATCCGGGTTGCCCTGAGGATATACCGTACATAACTGCTTGGATTGCAGTTATTGAAAATCCTCCGTCGTGGGCAAAGAAGTTAGTGGAGGGAGCCGCCCTCGTAATGGTGGCTCAGGCGCACAAAATGGGGAACTGGAAGTCCCCATTATTAAGGATTGTAATGTATGTAACTGCTATCTGTGAATTGCAAGCACATGTACCAGGGATTTTTTTAATTGTTTTAAACCCTAATAAGAAGAGATTTTGGTTTACAGATGCTGCACAAGACTACTATACAACAAATTAATGTACAGTGTTAAGTTAAAATACTGATTTGATTACTGGAGAATGCATTTACTGGTGTTGAAGTTTAGAACTTGATGGCAGTTAAGGGTTAACGGCAGAGATAATTACAGGAGAGAGGAGGGAATCGAGCCAGAGGAAAAAAAAAAAAAAAAGACGTTGAGCCAGTGCATAGTGCATTCAATATGGCTGTGCGTTTCAATGCTGACGTTGTTAATCAGAAGCTTTCAGTTTTCTCATATCTTCTATCCCAGTGTCCTCCCTATGCTTATCTTTCTATTCTCTAATACCATGTTAATTATTGTTCTTACTTGTCTCCTATATATTATCTGTTATTTAAAAGTTACATTGGAACGCATGATAAAGTATGAACTCTCTTTTGCTGACGCAGTTTATTTTGAAGCTGTCTCTGGGAAATTTAGAGAAATGATTAAGAATGGGTTCTTTGTTAAAGTTTTTCTTGTTGCTTCTTTGGCTAGCAGTAGTTAAATATGCAGAGCTACTCCCTGTTTTAAGGAACTGGCAAGATAAGACAGCCAAGCATGTGCAGCGCTGACTGTGAGAATTACAGGATGCCGTTTGTAAAAAAAAAAACAAAAAAAACCGGAGAAAACAAAGACTTAATATTAAAAATTTTGATTCAGTGGCAGGCGCAAGATAAGGATTATTAGAAGTTGTGGGCAAGAGAAGGGGCCACTATGCAAGATTAGGAACAAGAGCAAATATGAGTCGGCCCAAATGATAAAGTAGTGGCCCACACACACACACACACATATATATATATATATATTGCAATTATGTTCTTTGACCACTGGTGGGGGCTGGGCTCTGGCTATTACCATATGTTCTTAGTGTTTGCAATGTAATTGATACAAGGCTTCCAAGGGTTTGATCATCACTCCTGCACACCTAAAGCGCCTCCCCTGGATCCTTGCCTGCAGATCCAGGTTGACTTTATTGAATTAACCCAATGCCAAACTTACAAGTATGAAGGAAGCAATGTTTTGCAGCTTCTCAGCCTCGTCAGAATTGATTTGCCTCCAGGCGCAGGTCACCTATTCAATTTCCAGATGGATTGTGATCTTTTCATCGTATTTTGAGATGTATGGGAACAGGGATCAGGAAGAGAAGAAAAGGGCCCGTCCCTGCAACCAGGAACTTAATAATAGAGACCCGACATCCGAAAGAAGCTGCAGAAGGCCGAAGGCTTTGAGGGCATGAGCCTCAGCCAGTTAAAGCTATAGCAGACCAGGTATGTGGAAATAGAGAAGTGGAAGAGAAGAGAGAGAAGCAAGTAGAGACATGAAGGAGAAAAGTGACTGTTAGCCGCCGCTCTCGAGGACACGCGGACGGGAAGGAGCCAAGACAATGGCAGACCGCGAAGAGGAGGGGGAACAAGACCCCCCCCTTTGGGAAAGAATCAGTGTGCGTACTGCAAAAATGAAGGCCATTGGAAGAGAGACTGTGAAGAATGGCAAAAGAAATACGGGAGCCCTGCAGTGAATACTAACGACAAAAATGGACCTGCACCGACACAAAGGGGCCGAGGAGGAAGGAGATCGGACAACCCCCACTGGCAGATGGCGGGGGAGGCGACAAGGAGCATACAGCCTGAAGAGACCGGGAGGGAAGAATCCCCACTGACCCTCTGGTGGAGATCCACGAGGTAACACAACAAAAATCAGGGGCCTGTTGGACTCAGAGGCCAACGATCTGTCATGACTGCACCAATCGGCCCCCCCGACGAAAGAGACTGTTTCTATAGTGGGCGCCTCAGGTCAGGTACTCACTGCCCCTCTGCAGAAAGAATGAAGTATACAAGTAGGCGGGACCATGGTACCCCTTATCGGATGGAACCTGCTGTGTAAGCCTCAGACCACATTGAGATTTCAACCAACAGGGGAAGTTAAAGCCTCCTTCAGGGACCATCCAGTGATACTCATCTGTCCCCTCCAAAAAGAATGGAGACTACATCTTCCCATAGTCGAACGAACCATCGAACATCGATATGAAAACAACACCCCCCTCAACGAAAAACGAAGACAACTGATGGATAGTGTACCCCAAGTATGGTCCGAACAGAACCCGGGAGGAATAGCTATCGACGGTACCCCCATATGGATAGAGATGAAACAGAATGCACAGGTGATTAATCAACCTCAATACCCCATTCCATATATGGCCAGGCAAGGAATCCAGATACATCTGCAGAGACTGTACGACTTGGGCATTCTCCGACGAATCCGATCTGCTTGGAACACCCCTTTGTTGCCCGTAAAGAAACCTGGATCTGATGATTATCGACCAGTACAAGACCTACGGAAAGTGAATAGTCAAGTAGAAGATCTAGTAGCCCTCGTGCCAAATTCATATTCAATCTTGGCTCAAGTCTCTCCTGCATCAAAGTGGTACAGTGTCATTGATCTCAAAGATGCCTTCTTCTCCGTCCCGGTGGCGGAGGAATGTCAGAAGATTTTTGCTTTCACATGGGAAAATGCACCTACTGGAATAAAGCAGCAGTACACATGGACTCGTTTGCCTCAAGGGTTTAGGCACTCACCTACGCTGTTCGGTGAGCAACTGGCAAAAGACTTGAAGATGTACCAAGTCATGTATGGGCCAGTAATACAATACGTGGATGATCTTCTGGTGTTTCGAGAGACGTACCTCGAATGTGAAGTATCCACTCTTCAGCTGCTAAAGATGTTGTACTCAAAAGGGTATCGTGCAAGTAAAAAGAAAGCGCAAATCTGTGAATTGGAAGTAGAGTATTTAGGCTTCCAAATACGTGGAGGAACCCGTTGTCTGGGAATTTCTCGCACCAGTTCAATACGAGGTCAACCTGTACCCACTTGTAAGAAGGAACTCCGAGCGTTCCTTGGAGCTGCAGGATACTGTAGACTGTGGATTGCTAACTATGCAGTTATGGCCCAACCCCTGTACGACAAGTTGCGGGGTAAGGAATCAGAGTCTCAAACTTTTCAATGGGAAGGACACGAGCTAGCAAGCTTACGTCAATTAAAAGAAGCCTTAATTGAACCACCTGCTTTAGGATTGCCAGATGTAATGAAACCATTCCATCTATTCGTCGATGAAAAGAAAGGAATGGCCATTGGGGTATTGACTCAAACTCTAGGCTCATGGGAGCGACCTGTTGCATATCTCTCAAAAGGAATGGACAATGTTGCAAAAGGATGGCCTGGTTGCCTTCAAAGCATTGCGGCTGCATGCTTACTAATTCCAGAAGCAGTCAAATTAACTTTTGCTCAAACTCTGAACGTAACAACTCCCCACACCATTCAAGGACTGCTAGAGACCCATGGACCAAAATGAATGACTAATTCACGTCTCGTCAAGTATTAAGCCTTACTGTGTGAAACACCTGAAATTCAAATACAAGACAGCAAAAACTTGAACCCGGCCACTCTTATGCCGGCACCTGAACCAGTTGCCCATGATTGTGAAGAAGTCATGACTACAATACATTCCAGTAGACCAGACCTGAGGGATCAACCCTGGCAAGGAGCTTGGACTTTATTCACTGATGGGAGCAGCCAAATCATTCATGAGATACGTTCTGCTGGATATGCTGTTGTATCCGAAGATGAAATCGTTGAGGCTCAACCTCTTCCCCCAGGAACGTCTGCACAAAAAGCTGAACTAATTGCCCTTACTCGAGCTCTGCAGTTGGCAGAAGGAAAACTGTAAATATCTATACAGACTCTAAATATGCCTTTCTTACAATTCAAGTGCATGGAGCATTATAGAGGGAAAACAATTGAACAATGCATCAGAAGTACGTGAATTACTAGACGCAGTTTGGCTACCTCGCAAGGTGGCTGTAATGCATTGCAAAGCACACACCAGGAAATCAAACCCTATTGTCAAGGAAATCAGAGAGCAGATGAAGCAGCAAAAAGGGGCAACTCGGGAACCCTTCCAAGCAGTATTAATTGCATCGAATCATCAGGCTTCAGGCAGTCCTGGAGCTCATCACCAACGACTGCTTTCGCTCTTAAACTCTGGGAAAACAAAATACCAAAATTATGACTGCAGTGTACCAGAATAGATTGGTTTTAGATTACCCTCTGGCCCAGGAAGGAGGGTTTGTGGAACATTTAACCTCTCCAATTGTTGTTTACAGGTAGATGACCAAAGCAAGGTTATCCAAGATATCACTGATCGCATGGTCAAGATGGCACACGTCCCTGTCCAGCAGTGGAATAGTGCATGGGACTGGACCAATGGATTCCGTGGTTGGTTTTCCATGATCGATGGATTTAAGAGCTTGTTTGTTATCCCAGCCAGTTTAATTCTGTTTTGTCTTTTAGGACCCTGAATTATTCCTTTCTTGCTCAAACCGCCTTCGTCGGGTGATGAAAGACATTGCTGAACGCAAAACAGCCACGCAGCTCCTGTTACTGTACATGTATTCCTCTGAGCCTATAGAACCTGTTTAACCATCCTCATGTTTTATCCTGGGCCATCTTCCCATACATGACAAGTTCGGGCTACAAAGGGGGGTGGAGCCAATAGGGCCCATCCGTCTCAAACCCGTGAAGAAACCATCGGACTGTTTGGGAAATTAGGGCCCCCTGAGAACTCAAATTGCTAATTTTTCTTGTTTCTGTTTCTTTCAGCTCCACAGTTGCGTTGTGATGGTGTGATACTTTTCATAAATAATGATAAGTATCAAAGGGGGGAATGAAGGGGTCTGAACACTTCAACCTGACAAAGGACTTCATGTACCAGAATTCCCTGCTTCATGACGGGTTTACTTACAGTCTGCAATACAGCTGTAATTAGGACATTGAGAAACTCTCTGTCAGCACATTGCACATTTTCATTTTTTGGCTTCGCTGTTCTTATTCTCTGATAAGCTTTCACTGCTGTAACCTAGATTAGAACAATGGATGTATTATGTGATGGGCTGTATTACTGCAGACTCGCGAATTCCTTTCCAGAACTGCAAGTCCCAGCAGCCTCTCCTGCAGAACATGGGAGAAGTTTCACGAAAGTTCCAGGGTGTCTAGGGAGGGGGTCAGTAGCCCCTTCAGCCGGAATATGCTTGCTCAGCAATGCTTAGAACGCATGTGTGAAAGATAAGAACTGTAAAGTGCATAAGAGTCTGCTCCTGGAGGGGAGGGGCATGCAGTTGTACTGAGCCTTTGTCTTAGCTGCATCTTGCTGGCAATAAAAGTCTATCTTTACGGATCAGTTGTCTGGACCTCCTTACTGACTAAAAAGAGACGGTTACACTATCTCTGGAGGCCAGAGTAGCAGACTTGGAAGAGCTGAGGGAAACAGAGAGGTGCATTGACGAGACCTTTAGGGACATAGTAGCCAAGTCCCAAATCCATTCTGGCAGCACAAGTGCTGCCTGGGATCAGAAAGGTCTCCCAGTAGGAGAACATCACCCTGGTGTAGCAGGAGGTGATCCTGTAGCAAGGGCCTGCTCTCCAGGTGATGTATTGTCCTCTAGCACTGAGGACAACTCTCCCAGGGCTACTGCACAGGAGGGAAGGGTTAGGCCGGACATCATAGTTGGTGATTGTATTATTTGAAATGTAGATAGCAGGGTGGCTGGTGGACGTGATGACCGCCTGGTAACTTGCCTGCCTGCCATGTAGCAGCCCCTGCACCTGCAGTGCTAGGACAGACAAATGTGTTGTGAGCAATGTTATGGTCTTCTTGGATCAGCTGAGGATTAAAGCAAAGAATTCCCTTTGCTGATCTGAAAAACTGAAGTTCCCGAGGACGAAGAGGACAGCAGGCACACAGGGAGGTTCCTGCTGGGCTGGATGTGGTGAGTCAAACCTGCGACTTGGGACAGTGAATCCGCTCCTCTGCTGTGACTCTTCCTCTCCGCACCTCCAGAGTTGCCTTACCTCTCTCTCTTCTCTCCATGGATGTGCAAAATGGACCTCGGGGAACTGCGCGACCTTAAAGCTCCTTTGAAATAACAGCCATGTTTGCTTTCCTTCATTATAACTTGCTTTCAAAGAGCAGGAAATAACTGTTCCAGAAACTGACTGCCTGAGGAAGTGACATCACTTCCCATGCCGGCTGCTTCTTAGAGGAGCTCTCAGCCCCGGAGCACTTTTCGCTACAAAAACACCGTGCCACCCACCCGAATCGCGGCGATTTTTGGGCGCTTGGGAAGCGGAACGCTGTGGGGCCATGGGGAAAAAAAAAAAAACCGGGACTTTGCAAAATTTTCATACAGCAAAGGGGGAGACGTGCCGGACCTCCAGGGCCCTAAAATGGCGGTGGCAGTCGAGCAGGAGGACCCGGAGCACGTGGAATCCGACCAAGACCTCCCAGACCCAGAGCGTCCCCTCCGATCCGAGATGCGCTCCTGGTTCATGGAGCTGCGACGCGATATTAAAGGCTTTAAAACGGAAATCGCTGAAAAGCTGCAGGAAATGCGGGAGGACAACGCGGCCTTGGGCCGCCGTGTGGATGACGCGGACCTTCGCTTGGATGAGCACGAGGAGCGCTGGCAGCAGCAGCAGCTGGAGGTGACCGCATTAAAATCCGCACAAACGATCTTGGAGGACAAACTCGAGGATTTGGAGAACAGGACCAGACGCTGTAACCTTCGTTTTAAAGGTGTGCCAGAAACTGAGGACTATCAGGACTGTGTCTCTATTATTCAAAAAATATGCCTCTGGCTTCTTGGGAATTCGGAGACCGGCAGCGAGGGTCCTGCGTTGGATTCAGGGATCGAACGAGCGCATCGGTCCCTGGGACCCAAGTCCGGCAACCGGGTACGTGACATTGTAGTCTGTTTTCACTCTTATGCTTATAAGGAGAGGATCGCTGCAGCGGCCAGGAAGCAGCGTGTTTGGAGTTGGGAGGGGAATGACATTTCCATTTTTGCAGCTCTGGCGGCGAGTACCCTGCGCAAACGAATGGCTCTGCGACCGGTCACCTCTGCTTTGGCCAGTGCTTCCATACGTTACAGATGGCTGTTCCCCTTCGGCCTCTGGTTCCAAGTGGATGGGAAATCCTATAAAGTTCACAGTCTGGAAGATGCGGTGCCAGCCCTGAAAGCCGTGGGTATTACTGTGGATATTCCGATATCTAAAGCGGTGGCTTCTTCAGGCTCCAGACCAGCCGCCCCACGCTGGCAATGGGTCACCAAAGGAGGCCGTCGGCTTCGGAGGAATGCCAGCGACCACGGGGAATCTGGGACCCTCACCTGAATTGCCTGGCCCATCCAGTTCTCAGGGCTCTTATTGACTAAGTTGTCGTGAACCTGACTGCCATTTCAGATGTGCCTCAGCGTCTTTGTTCGCTTATTTCATGGGGTGGACTTATTCTGTTGTCACAGTGTGTATTCTGACTTTATGATTATCAATTGATTGCTCCGGGGGGGGGGGGGGGCAGACTCCGCACCCCGGCATGGTTTCTTCCTCCGTGTTCTTCTCTGGAAGGTGTGGAACCATCCAGGATATTTGGTGGGGGGGAGGGGGGGGTTTTAGCTTCACAATGCTCAGTTATCACGCTCTTAGAGTGTTATATGGTAGTCAGTATGGCCAGGGGTTCCCTCTATTTAAGTGGACTGCCGGGCTATTACACGGGTATGGCTGAGTATGGGGTTTTGTTATCGGATTCTTCTGGGCCGGCACTCTTGGTTCTCGGTGCTGGGCTGTGGGGTTGGGGGAGGGGAGGTGCAGAGATATTAAGATTATGACCTCAATTACCTTCCTCTCCCTTAATGTTAAGGGATTGAATTCAGGCAGGAAACGGAAGCTCTTATTCCAAGAAATAGACAGGTTATCTGCCCAGGTGATTTATGTCCAGGAAAACTCACCTACGCCAGCGTTATGAGGGCCTCTTACGCTCAGAAAAATACCCCCATCAATTTTGGGCGGCGGCGACACCTGCCTCCAGATATTCGGGTGTGGGAATCCTGGTGCATAAAGACATTCACTTTGAGGTCCGGAATATTCTTTCTGACCCGTTAGGTCGCTACCTTCTCCTTAATGTAGTTCTGGGCGGGGAGTCTTATACACTTTGTTCGGTGTATGGTCCTACCTCTCAGAAAGAAGCGTTTTATACTAAATTGTACAAGCTGTTAATGGATCATGCGGAGGGAAGTGTTATTTTGGGGGGGGATTTCAATTTGACGCTACATCCTCGTTTTGATACCTCAGCGGGTTCTAGCTCTGACCCTGCCCTGGCCAGGAAGGCGCTCAAACGGATTCTTACGCTTATAGCTGGGGTGGATGTCTGGCGCTCTCGCTTCCCTACTTCCCGCAGCTCTACCTACTTCTCACCCTCGCACAATAGCTATTCCCACCTGGATATGTTCATGCTTGACCGGACCAAACTTAATGCGGTAACAGGGGTTGATATTGAACCTATAGTTTGGTCGGATCATGCGCCTATCTGGTTTAAATTGCGTATGGGCCCGTCTGATGTAGGTCAGCGTTTTTGGCGACTAAATGATTCCCTCCTGGAAGATGGTAGCTTTCAGCAGCAATTGACTGGGGAAATTCGTGAATTTCTCCTTCATAATGATACCGGGGAGGTGGGGGCTGGGACCCTGTGGGAGTGTTTAAAAGTGTGTCCTACGAGGCTCCTGTATTGCGAGAGCATCTTTTGTTAAGCAACAGCGGGAGCTGGAGCGCCAGACGTTACTGAAGGCCTTGTCCAAGTTGGAGCGGGCTCATATGAGGGACGGAGTTGGCTCTACGCAGCGGGGGTCCATCCAGGAGCTGCGGGATAAGATTATGGCCCTAGATTCTGCCCGTATTGCCCATCAATTGGAATTGGCCCAACAGCGATTTTTTGAGGGTGGGAACAAGGCTGGACGTTACTTAGCCCACAGCCTTAAACGGAAGCAGGCACAAGCCACTATTTTAAAAATAAAGGATCCCTCTGGGGGGCTCCTTACTGATAATGCCTCTATTCGGGGCTGCTTTCAAAGTTTTTACTCCGCTCTGTACCATGGCGACCCTGATATACAGGAAGCTTCGGTTGAGGCCTACCTGTCTCGGCTTCCCCTCCCTACCTTGACGGCGGCCCAGCGACAATTTTTAGATGGGGACATCTCCGCTATGGAACTTCAGGACGCTATCGACTCCCTCAAACTGGGGAAATCCCCGGGCCTCGATGGGTATACTCCCCGGTTTTATAAATTATTTGCTACGGCCCTAGCCCCTCTTCTGTTGAAATTTTTCAACTCCCTGAAAACGGGGTCGTCCCTGTCTGCCCAGGCCAACTTGGCGGGCATTACACTATTACTTAAACCTGACCGGGACCCATCCGTTTGTGGTTCTTATCGGCCCATTTCTTTATTGAACATCGATGTTAAGTTACTGGCAAAAATCTTGGCGAAGCGCCTGAAGTGTTTTATTTCTCACTTGGTGGGGCTCGATCAGGCTGGCTTTATTCCTGGGAGGACTCCTGCGGATAATGTTCACAAAACTTTGGACATTATCTGGTATGCCCAATCACACAACATCCCGGCAGTGGCTTTGTCAATTGATGCTGAAAAGGCATTCGACCGAGTGCACTGGCCTTATCTTTTTCAGACTTTAGAGCATATGGGGTTTGGCTCCTCTTATTTGCAGTGGTTGGGTCAGCTCTATCACTCTCCCCGGGCATGTTTAAAGGTAAATGGAGGCTACTCAGCTCCTTTTGATGTGGGCAGGGGGACTAGGCAGGGTTGTCCGCTATCCCCCCTCCTCTTTGCTTTATTTCTTGAGCCATTTGCTATCTCCATACGCGGCAATGCTGACATTTCTGGGGTACCTATGGGCGCCTTGTCTCCCAAGATATCCCTATATGCTGATGACATTTTGTTTACGCTCTCAGACCCAGCCGACTCTCTCGACTCTGTTATTGCTGAGATGGAGGCTTTCGGTAGAGTTTCTGGTTTTGCTGTAAATTGGGAAAAATCAGAGGTTCTTAACATCAATTTACATACCCGCATGGTCAATTTCCTTCAGGAGCTGTTCCCCTTTAAATGGGCCAAAACCCAAATTAAATATCTGGGCATTCACCTTAGTGTAACGCAAGATCTGCTTACCATTAACTATACCCCGCTGTGGACTAAATTAGCAAAGGATATGGAGGAGTGGAGTCGATATCAGATATCTTGGTTGGGTAGAATGGCTGCCTTTAAAATGAATGTCCTCCCGAAATTATTGTATCTTTTTCAGACACTCCCAGTGCTGGTTCCCTTGTCTATGTTAAAACAATGGCAGCGAAGGTGTATGGTTTTCATCTGGGCGGGCAGGCGACCCCGGGTAGCTTGTAGAGTACTTACACAACCTAAAGGTAGAGGTGGCCTGGGAGTTCCGGATCTTATCCGCTACTATCGTGCTGCTCAATTTAAAAAACTGGTGGATTTACAATCATCCCATAGGCAGAAACTGTGGGTTATTTTTAACCAGGAACTTCTTGGCTCTGTTCTGCTCAGTAGCCTTATCTGGCAGCCTAAGCACACCTGGACGGTGAATCTGGGGCGGTGTTGCCTCCCTCTACACTTATGCTGCTTCACCTGTGGCATCACCTTGGTGCTCCCCTGGTGGGAAATAGGGAATACCATGCCAGTACCCATTTATATTACAACAAGGCCTTTCGCCCGGGATGTGAGAGCTCCAGTTTTTTAGACTGGAGGCGACGGGGCATTACGACGTGGGGACATGTTTGGGGCTCTACAGCTTTACGCTCTTTTGCTGATCTTCAGCGAGCCTATGACTTACCTGAGTCGGCGTTGTACCCCTATTTGCAATTAGCGCATTTTGCTAAGGCCACTGGGCTTAGTACTCCACTCGCTCAGGAACCCTCTGATTTTGAGAAACTTTGTGAGCGGGTGCATAGTTGCCCCAAAATGCTGTCAAGGCTTTATCAAATGTTATTGGTACAGGATCCCCCTCTTTACACCTTCCAGAAGGCTTGGGAGCGAGATCTTCGGGTTAGCTGGACCCCTCAGCGTTGGAAGTCGGTGTTTTGCTGGCTGGGCAGGGGACATATTGCTGCTTCTCTTATTGAGAACTCGTATAAGCTCTTGTACCGCTGGTACAAATGTCCCTCACAGTTACGTAAATTCTTGCCTTTATATCCTGATACTTGTTGGCGAGGTTGTGTGGAGGAGGGCACGTTTTATCATATGTGTTGGACCTGCTCCCATGTCCGTTTAGTTTGGAGGCAGGTGTCCCTCTGGTTGAGCAAGCTTTTCCCGGGTCTGCCCTCGCTCACCCCTGCTCAGGCCCTGCTGGGCTTGGCACCCACTGGGCTTTCGCAGGATTCTAATCAGTTAGTTCAATTTGTCTCTACTGCCAGCCGCTGTGAGATAGCACGTTTATGGAAAGACACCAGAACTCCCAAGATAGAGGACATTCACAACAGAGTGCGGAAAATTTATTTATTATCCAAAATTACAGCATTCAACAATAAGACAGTCTCCCGTTTTACATCGATTTGGCACCCTTACCAACAATGGCTTTCTGGGGGGCCGGGGGGTCCTTTGCCTTAAATATTATGTTAGCGGTAGGGGCCCTTCGCTTTTCATATTTTTTTTTTTATTATTTATTTTTTTTTTTCTCTCGGGGGGTAACTCACAAGATCATATCTATGCTTTTGTGTGACTCCATGTATGCTCTGCTTTTCTAATTTCTTTTGTCATTGTGAAGGTGGGGGGGTGGGGTGCTATATTCATTAAACATAAACAACTTGGTTTTGCTATTCTGTGATGTTTCACCTACAGTTGTTCCTGGCTCTGATTGCAGCTTTGTGCAGTTTCTTATGTATACTTCATTTTCTACTTGTATGGTCCGATCTGTAGGTTTCATTCTGTTGTTGTTTCAATAAAAACCTTTAATAACAAAAAAAAAAAAGAAACTGACTGCCTTTAGTCCCTGTATCCAATTGCACATGAACTGGCACACACACATGCACAGATTTAGGCACAAATCACTGAGGCAGACTGTCACCCATGCACACTCATTCTCACATTCTCACTGGCGTGGCCATTCTCGCAGATACTTGAAATACTTGCACACTTAATCATACAAAGACACTCGGGCAAACACTGTTGTACACAAACATCTTATTCATTCAGACTGACTCACATACACACTTACTCATGGATACAGTCGAACACTCGTGTAGTCTTGCACCCTTTTATTCATGCAAAAACTCTCATACACGGACATCTTATTCATTCATATTGACTCACATACACACTTACTCATGGATACAGTCGAACACACGTGTACTCATGCATCCTTTTATTCATGCAAAAACTCTCATACACAGACATCTTATTCATTCGCACTGACTCACATACACACTCACTCATGGACACATCCGTACACATGTCTACTCACAAATTTTATTCATGCAGACACTTTCTTACAGACATACGCACTCCTATTGTCATTCTTCTCATGAAGCTTGCCCACCTTTCCTGTGAGTTGATTTCTCCTTGAATGAGCTATATCATGGACTGAGTGACTCTGCATAGGGGCAGGGGGATGACTACAGCTGCACGTGCTCAGTAGGGCATGTTGAACGTTCTACATTCTTTGAGATCAAAGTTACGTGCCGGGTTCCATCGGATGATGTCACCCATGTGTGAGGACTGACCTCCTGCTGTCCTAGGAGAACACCTGTTACAGGTAAGCAGCTCTGCTTTCTCCAAGGACAAGCAGGATGGTAGTCCTCATACATGGGTGAATCCCTAGCTAGAGGCTATCTGAGCAGGACAAAGCAGGAAAGTGCATAGTGCAGAAGCACTACCAATCTCCCTTTTGCCTGTGAGACATTTCTGCTTGTCTGTGGGTGGTTTCTGCCTTGCTAGCTGAATTGAGTGATAACCTCCTGGTGTGTGCAGGCACCAGAGTGCAGCAAGGAGCTTTTATTCACCTGGTGATTTACTTATGAGCTGTCCCAGTGCCTCATGTGGAAGCCTCCATTCAAGGGCAGTAACACAAGCTGGCAGAATCAGAGGCGCTTGGAGAGCGCGGGGAAAATGTTTGCATCTGACTGCAACGGTGGAGCATGCCAGTGCTGCTTGGGTAAACCGTTACAATTATTATTGCACTGATTTTAAGCTGTGAATAGGAGCATTTGTAAGTACCACTACGGTGGAATGCTTGGAGCAATACAGAACCTTAGGGTCTGGCGTTATCCATCCATGGCGGCGACCTCAGATGAGTTAGAAAACCTCCTTTTTTGTCATCACCATGATTTTGCCCAGTCACTAAGACCGTGAGGATTCACAGCCTTGGCATCTGAGGTCTTTTCCTCTTAACTAAAAACAAAGCTCTTTGTAGATGGTGCGATTAAGGAAGTTTGGGTACAACATTTCATTGCTAGATATTCGTATATTGTATCCCAAGTCTCTTTTTTCTGTTTGGAAGATGTGAGCCTGAAGGGCTGGAGAGCCCATCGTTAGGATCTCTATGTGCAGGAGAGTTTAGACCCCAGGGGAGGTAGCTTGATCCATCAATCATTTGGAAGTAAGAGCGATTCATTTGGCCTTTGTCGAATTCTCACCCTACTTTCTCTAGAAGATGGTGCAAGTAGGGTAGGGGAATATATAAACCTTTGAGGGCGTATCCCTGGGAATGGATCTCCTTCTCCCGTGGGTGGGTGGAGGAGAATCATCTCGCTTTGTTTGCTTCCCACATAGTGGGAGTAGAAAACATGCAGGCCGATCATCTCGGCCACACGTTTTGCATCCCAGAGAATGGAGTCTCTCACGGGCAGCATTTGACCTCATCGATGGGAGGTGGGGGCTTACCATTCCTGGATCTGATGGCAACCAGCATGAATGCAAAATTGTTTTGATTTTCTAGTCACAGGAGGGACTCACAAGAAGGGTGCAACATATGCTCTGATACAGGATTTGCCAGAAGGGGAACTTCTTAGCCTAGGATAGGCAGGGTCCTGCGTCTGATCAACGGCCATCTGTTGGGCTACCATTGCACAGAGACCTACTGCACATGGGGTCGATTCTTTAAGAAAATCCAGATCACTTGAGAGTGCTCACCTGTTGCAGCAAGGTAATTCTGAGGTGATGTTTGTCAATTTAAAAAACAAATTCCAGGTCATAGGCATACGTATGTTTATGGAGCATTTTTGAGCATTGGTATCTGGAGTGGCAGCGTGGCCCTGCCAGAGCAAACATTCCCTTGTTTCTGGAATTTCTGCAGGAAGGTTTGAGTAAGGGCCTGGCCCTTAATATGCTAAAGGTACAAGTGACAGCCTTGGCTTGCTACAGAGTCCAAATTCAAGCTAGATGATTTTCTTCGGCTCCAGATGTTTTGGCAGATCCACATTCCAGCCCATTTGACAGCTTCCCCGGTGTTTGTTATAAACTTAAGAACATAAGAAATTGTCATGCTGGGACAGACCAAGGGTCCATCAAGCCCAGCATCCTGTTTCCAACAGAGGCCAAAAACCAGGCCACAAGAACCTGGCAATTACCCAAACACTAAGAAGATCCCATGCCACTGATGCAATTAATAGCAGTGGCTATTCCCTAAGTATAATTGATTAATAGCCATTAATGGACTTCTCCTCCAAGAACTTAACCAAACCTTTTTTGAACCCAGCTACACTAACTGCACTAACCACATCCTCTGGCAACAAATTCCAGAGCTTTATTGTGCGTTGAGTGAAAAATAATTTTCTCCGATTAGTCTTAAATGTGTTACTTGCTAACTTCATGGAATGCCCCCTAGTCCTTCTATTATTCGAAAGTGTAAATAACCGAGTCACATCTACTCGTTCAAGACCTCTCATGATCTTAAAGACCTCTATCATATCCCCCCTCAGCCGTCTCTTCTCCAAGCTGAACAGCCCTAACCTCTTCAGTCTTTCCTCATAGGGGAGCTGTTCCATCCCCTTTATCATTTTGGATGCCCTTCTCTGTACCTTTTCCATCGCAACTATATCTTTTTTGAGATGCGGCGACCAGAACTGTACACAGTATTCAAGGTGCACTCTCACCATGGAGCTCTGTATAGAAGCATTATGACATTTTCCATTCTATTAACCATTCCCTTCCTAATAATTCCTAACATTCTATTTGCTTTTTTGACTGCTGCAGCACACTGAGCCGACGATTTTAAATTATTATCCACTATGACGCCTCGATCTTTTTCCTGGGTGTTAGCTCCTAACATAGAACCTAACATCGTGTAACTACAGCAAGGGTTATTTTTCCCTATGTGCATCACCTTGCACTTGTCCACGTTAAATTTAATCTGCCATTTGGATGCCCAATCTTCCAGTCTGGCAAGGTCCTCCTGTAATGTATCACAGTCTGCCTGTGATTTAACTACTCTGAATAATTTTGTATCATCCGCAAATTTGATAACCTCACTCGTCGTATTCCTTTCCAGATGATTTATATATTGAAAAGCACCGGTCCCAATACAGATCCCTGAGGTCTCCACTGTTTACCCTTTTCCAATGAGAATATTGACCATTTAATCCTACTCTCTGTTTGCTGTCTTTTAACCAGTTTGTAATCCACGAAAGGACATCGCCTCCTATCCCATGACTTTTTAGTTTTCGTAGAAGCCTCTCATGAGGGACTTTGTGAAACGCCTTTTGAAAATCAAAATACACTACATCTACCGGTTCATTAACCGGTAGATGTAGATGTTTATTAACCCCTTTAAAAAAAATGAAGCAGATTTGTTAGGCAAGACTTCCCTTGGGTTAATCCATGTTGACTGTGTCCCATTAAATCTTGTCTTTCTATATGCTATACAATTTTGATCTTGAGAATAGTTTCCACTATTTTTCCCGGCACTGAAGTCAGGCTCACTGGTCTATAATTACCCGGATCGCCACTGGAGCCTTTTTTAAATATTGGGGTTACATTGGCCACCCTCCAGTCTTCAGGTACAATGGATGATTTTAATGATAGATTAAAAATTTAAACTAATAGATCAGAAATTTCATTTTTTAGTTCCTTCAGAACCCTAGGATGCATACTATCCGGTCCAGGTGATTTGCTACTCTTTAGTTTGTCAATCTGGCCTACTACATCTTCCAGGTTCACAGTGATTTTGTTCAGTCCATCTGAATCATTACCCATGAAAACCTTCTCCATTACGGGTACCTCCCCAACATCCTCTTCATTAAACACCGAAGCAAAGAAATCATTTAATCTTTCCGCGATGGCCTTATCTTCTCTAAGTGCCCCTTTAACCCCTCGATCATCTAACGGTCCAACTGACTCCCTCACAGGCTTTCTGCTTCGGATATATTTTAAAAAGTTTTTACTGTGAGTTTTTGCCTCTACAGCCAACTTATTTTCAAATTCTCTCTTAGCCTGTCTTATCAATGTCTTACATTTAACTTGCCAATGTTTATGCTTTATCCTATTTTCTTCTGTTGGATCCTTCTTCCAATTTTTGAATGAAGATCTTTTGGCTAAACTCCAGCGCATATCCCTCTCATATCATCTCCAGAACCCACTGATCCAATGTGATTTCGACTCGCATCTGATGAAAGAAAGAGAGGATTCCCCTAATCTCCTGTTCCCGGGGTGGGTCGGCAAACCTTTATTGGGAAGCTCAGGAGATACCAATTACCCAAGCCTGCGCCCATCTGGGCTGTCTGGGATAAGAGGACTGAAAGGTCACTCCTCTGTAGGGTCCAAAATGCTTGGATCCCTGGCACAACCTCTCATGCCAAAGGAATGTGGTGTCTGCTTCTTATCCTCCAGCAAGCAAGGAACCAGGGATTCATCCCACTTACCATTTTCTCTATATTGTTCCCAAACAAGTGAGCCTTTACAGGGCAATTTTGTAAGGTTAGTCTTGGAGGTTGCATCGGCCGACCAATTTTTCAGCCATAACTGACGTCTAGCTGCTATTACCGAAGCCACCCCTCTGGCTGAGGTGTGGACCAAATCACAACCCGCATCTCCCAAAACGGCGGCTGCTGGCTCCATAACTGCCCTGGAATTCGCTCCAGATTCATCAACCTCCTGAAACAGAAGTAAACAAGACCGAGCTACCAGGGAACAACAAGAAGCTATTTGCAAGGTCATTGCCACTGCTTCAAATGCTTGCTTAAGGATGGCCTTAATCCTCTTATCATGCACATCCTTCGAGGCCGCTCCTCCCTTCACGGGGACAGTCACCCGCTTGGAGACGGCACAGACAAGCACATCCACTTTCAGAATACACAAACGCTCTCTCACCATTGAATCCAGGGGATACAGGCCTTTCAAGGCCCGACCCCCTTTGAAATTGGCCTCCGGAGCAGCCCACTCAAGATCAATCAATTCTTGAATGGCCTCCATAACAGGGAAAAAACAAGAGGCTTTACGTACTCCATGAAGTTAGCAAGTAGCATATTTAATACAAATTGGAGAAATGCACAATTAAATTCTGGAATTTGTTGCCAGATGATGTGGTTAGTGCAGCTGGGTTTAGAAAAGGTTTGGATAAGTTCTTGGAGGAGAAGTCCATTGACTGCTATTAATCAAGCTTAGAGAATAGCCACTGCTATTACTGGTATTAGTAGCGTGGGATCTACTTAATGTTTGGGTACTTTCCAGGTACTTGTAATCTGAATTGGCCACTATTGGAAACAGGATGCTGGGCTTGATAGACCCTTGGTCTGACTTAGTATGGCAACTTCTTATGTTAACCAAAATGGGATTTTTCTTTGACTCAGACATGGAATCTACCCCAGCTACTTCCACATCTTTAACGTCTTAGAAATCAGAGCCAGTAGCTCAGCTCTATGCAAGAATATCAACATAGCTTTATACGGTTCCAGTCCTGGAGGAAGTTCCCCATCCTCCAGAGAGTCAGGATCAGCCTCATCATTAGCACCATCTGGATTCCTATCGGGAGGACCTGCTACCAATCTAGGTGTTCTCCGGTGCTTAACAGTTGTATCATGCGAGTGAGAGGGTTGAAGGAGTCTGAACGCTTCAACCTGACAAAGGACTTCATGTACCAGAATTCCCTGCTTCATGACGGGTTTACTTACAGTCTGCAATACAGCTGTAATTAGGACATTGAGAAACTCTCTGTCAGCACATTTTCATTTTTTTGCTGTTCTTATTCTCTGATAAGCTTTCACTGCTGTAACCTAGATTAGAACAATGGATGTATTATGTGATGGGCTGTATTACTGCAGACTCGCGAATTCCTTTCCAGAACTGCAAGTCCCAGCAGCCTCTCCTGCAGAACATGGGAGAAGTTTCACGAAAGTTCCAGGGTGTCGAGGGAGGGGGTCAGTAGCCCCTTCAGCCGGAATATGCTCGCTCAGCAGTGCTTAGAACGCATGTGTAAAAGATAAGAACTGTAAAGTGCATAAGAGTCTGCTCCTGAAGGGGAGGGGCATGCAGTTGTACTAAGCCGTTGTCTTAGCTGCATCTTGCTGGCAATAAAAGTCTATCTTTACGGATCAGTTGTCTGGACCTCCTTACTGACTAAAAAGAGACGGTTACATTGGCGAGCTCAGCCAGGAGGTACCGGAGACGCTATTTTAGCTCTCCAGAAGGTCCGGTAGTTTGGAGGCGGAGCAGTCCCCCAGACATACCTGGTGAGTGGCCACCGCTGAGTTCAGCGATCAGGTTTCTGAGGGGATCGTTCCACAGAAATTCTGCCGGGACCTCTGGGTTGATGATCCGGGAAGAAGGCTTCCACGACGATCGGAAGACCCCTGCAGGCGAGTATTATGGGTATATGGAAATAAGTAAAGACTAGCTAGCAAAGGAAATAGCCCGGTCTTTTTCTGGCGGACCGAGGGGGCCTTGATCACACCCCACGCAGTGTGTTAGTAGGAATTACATTCCGAAGACCACGCGGATGATATGTATGGAAATAATAAGTAAACGTATACGATAGTGGGAATAGGTTTCTTGTTGTGTGAAAGAGAGTGAATGGCCTCGCAGTTCTAGGCCGGGCTGACCGCGTCCTAGTCGGGGCGATTGTGACCCTTTGTGTCTGACGGATACGGACCCCTTACCTATCCGTCTTCCCTTCCCTCCTTTGTCTGTGATTCTATCCTAATGGGAGGGAGCGGGTCGACTCCGTTAAAAGTCATGACGGAACACTATAGCGAAGTGTTCGATGAACATAAATGTACAAAACCCGGAATGATTCAACGATGCACCCATAAATGGCCCGGTTTCTGTGTAAATTGGCCCCCTACAGGAACTTTTAATTTCCAAACGGCCACACGGGTCCATAAAATAGTCATACGAGAAGGAAACCCGGGTTGCCCTGAGGATATACCATACATAACCGCGTGGATCGCAGTTATTGAAAATCCTCCATCGTGGGCAAAGAATGGTAACTCAAGTACGCAAAATGGGGAACCGGAAGTCCCCAGTGTCTGTCTGTCTGTAAGGTACCTGTAAAAAAAAAAAAAAAAAAAAAAAAATTCTACTGTGGTAGATCGGTTAGACAAATTTCTTTTTGTGATCAAATGCATTATTTCTTTTGATAACTGCTATCTGTGAATTCCAAGCACATGTACCAGGGATTTTTTTAATTGTTTTAAACCCTAATAAGAAGAGATTTTGGTTTACAGATGCTGCACAAGACTACTATACAACAAATTAATTTACAGTGTTAAGTTAAAATACTGATTTGATTACTGAGAATGCATTTACTGGTGTTGAAGTTTAGAACTTGATGGCAGTTAAGGGTTAACGGCAGAGATAATTACAGGAGAGAGGAGGGGATCGAGCCAGAGAGAGAAGAGAAAGGGAAAAAAAAAAAAAAAAGGGACATTGGGCTAGCCTGGGTGAATGAAGACAAAGAGAAAGAAAAATTGTTTCGTTTGTTTTAACAGAACATTATTGAAAGTTAGTTGATGGTGTGCGTATGTGAATAAAGATAGAATTGTGGTATGTTAATTAAAAGAAAGGAAGATTGTAGCTCCGAGTTTCTGCTGATTAAATTTACTCTCCAAGGTCCTTGCTAAAACTGTCTGTAATCTGACAAAGGATTGCTACTTGCAAAGAAATACCAGAACCAAGGGTCCCTTACAAATCATTTAGTGCCTTATGATGCAGGCTATTTTTAAGACATTTTATAGCAGCAAATTAATTGTTACAGTACAAAGTGGAATGGTGGTGCGTCCCACTGCGTGTCAGTACGTAGTGCGTAGGCATTCAATATGGCTGTGCGTTTCAATGCTGGCATTGCTAATCAGAAGTTTTAGTTTTCTCATATCTTCTATCCCAGTGTCCTCCCTATGCTTATCTTTCTATTCTCTAATACCATGTTAATTATTGTTCTTACTTGTCTCCTATATATTATCTGTTATTTAAAAGTTACATTGGAACGCATGATAAAGTATGAACTCTCTTTTGCTGACGCAGTTTATTTTGAAGCTGTCTCTGGGAAAATTAGAGGAGAAATGATTAAGAATGGGACCTTTGTTAAAGCTTTGTTAAATATACAGAGCATAGCAAGCGGCAAGATAAGACAGCTGCAGTTCTGACTGTGGGAATTACAGGATGCCGTTTGTAAAAAAAAAAAAAAAACACAGAGAAAACAAAGACTTAATATTACAAATTTTGATTCAGTGGCAGGCGCAAGATAAGGATTATTGGAAGTTGTGGGCAAGAAAAGGGGCCACTATGCAAGATTAGGAACAAGAGCAAATATGAGTCGGCCCAAATGATAAAGTAGTAGCACACACACACACATATATATATATTGCAATTATGTTCTTTTACCTCTGGTGGGGGCTGGGCTCTGGCTATTACCATATGTTCTTAGTGTTTGCAATGTAATTGGTACAAGGCTTCCAAGGGTTTGATCATCACTCCTGCACACCTAAAGAGCCCCCCCTGGATCCTTGCCTGCAGATCCAGGTTGACTTTATTGAATTAACCCAATGCCAAACTTACAAGTATGAAGGAAGCAATGTTTTGCAGCTTCTCAGCCTCGTCAGAATTGATTTGCCTCCAGGCGCAGGTCACCTATTCAATTTCCAGATGGACTGGATCTTTTCATCGTATTTTGAGATGTATGGAAACAGGGATCAGGAAGAGAAGAAAAGAAAAGGGGCCCGTCCCTGCAACCAGGAACTTAATAATAGACCTGAAATCCGAAAGAACCTGCAGAAGGCCGAAGGCTTTGAGGGCATGAGCCTCAGTCAGTTAAAAGCTATAGCAGACCAGGTATGTGGAAATAGAGAAGTGGAAGAGAAAAGAGAGAAGCAAGTAGAGACATGAAGGAGAAAGTGACTGTTAGCCGCCGCTCTCGAGGACACGCGGACGGGAAGGAGCCAAGACAATGGCAGACCGCGAAGAGGAGGGGGAACAAGACCCCCCCTTTGGGAAAGAATCAGTGTGCGTACTGCAAAAATGAAGGCCATTGGAAGAGAGACTGTGAAGAATGGCAAAAGAAATACGGGAGCCCTGCAGTGAATACTAACGACAAAAATGGACCTGCACCTACACAAAGGGGCCGAGGAGGAAGGAGATTGGACAACCCCCACTGGCAGATGGCGGGAGAGGCGACAAGGAGCATACAGCCTGAAGAGACCGGGAGGGAAGAATCCCCACTGACCCTCTGGTGGAGATCCACGAGGTAACAACAAAAATCAGGGGCCTGTTGGACTCAGAGGCCAACGATCTGTCATGACTGCACCAATCGGCCCCCCCGACGAAAGAGACTGTTTCTATAGTGGGTGCCTCAGGTCAGGTACTCACTGCCCCTCTGCAGAAAGAATGAAGTATACAAGTAGGCGGGACCATGGTATCCCTTATCGGATGGAACCTGCTGTGTAAGTCTCAGACCACATTGAGATTTCAACCAACAGGGGAAGTTAAAGCCTCCTTCGGGGACCATCCAGTTATACTCATCTGTCCCCTCCAAGAAGAATGGAGACTACATCTTCCCATAGTCGAATGAACCATCGAACATCGATATGAAAACAACACCCCCCTCAACAAAAACGAAGACAACTGATGGATAGAGATGAAACAGAATGCACAGGTGATTAATCAACCTCAATACCCCATTCCATATATGGCCAGGCAAGGAATCCAGATACATCTGCAAAGACTGTATGATTTGGGAATTCTCAGGCGAATCCGATCTGCTTGGAACACCCCTCTGCTGCCCGTAAAGAAACCCGGTTCTTCTGACTACCGACCTGTACAAGATTTACGGAAAGTGAACAATCAAGTAGCAGATCTAGTAGCCCTCGTACCCAATCCATACTCAATCTTGGCTCAGGTTTCCCCTACATCCAAGTGGTACAGTGTCATTGACCTCAAAGATGCTTTCTTCTCCGTTCCAGTAGCAGAAGAATGCCAGAAGATCTTTGCCTTCACATGGGAAAATGCACAAACTGGAATCAAGCAGCAGTACACATGGACTCGCTTATCGCAAGGATTTAAGCACTCACCCACGATGTTCGGGGAGCAACTGGCAAAAGACTTGAAGATGTACCAAGTCACGTATGGACCAGTAATACAGTATGTGGATGACCTTCTGTTGTTTCGTGAAACGTATCACGAATGTGCAGTAGCCACTCTCCACTTACTAAAGACGTTGTACTCAAAAGGATACCGTGCAAGTAAAAAGAAAGTGCAAATTTGTGAATTGGAAGTAGAATACCTGGGATTCCAAATCCGGGAAGGTACCCGCTGCCTTGGAATATCCCGTACCAGTTCAATACGAGGTCAACCTGTACCCACTTGCAAGAAAGAGCTCCGAGCGTTCCTTGGAGCTGCAGGATACTGTAGGCTGTGGATTGCTAACTACGCTGTTATTGCCCAGTCCCTGTACGACAAGCTGCGGGGAAAGGAGGCAGAATCTCAGCCTTTTCAGTGGGAAACCCATGAACTGACAAGCTTACAACAACTGAAAGATGCTTTGATTGAACCACCTGCTCTAGGATTGCCAGATGTAATGAAACCATTCCATCTATTCGTCGATGAAAAGAAAGGCATGGCCATTGGGGTATTGACTCAAACTCTAGGCTCATGGGAGAGACCTGTTGCATATCTGTCAAAAGGAATGGACAATGTAGCAAAAGGATGGCCAGGTTGCCTTCAAAGCATTGCTGCTGCATGCTTACTGATACCCGAAGCTGTTAAGCTAACATTTGGACAGACTTTACAAGTAACAACTCCTCTTACTATTCAAGGACTACCAGAGACCCATGGACCAAAATGGATGACTAATTCACGTCTCGTCAAGTATTAAGCCTTACTGTGTGAAACACCTGAACTTCAAATACAGGACAGCAAAAACTTGAACCCGGCCACTCTTATGCCGGCACCTGAACCAGTTGCCCATGATTGTGAAGAAGTCATGACTACAATACATTCCAGTAGACCAGACCTGAGGGATCAACCCTGGCAGGGAGCTTGGACTTTATTCACTGATGGGAGCAGCCAAATCATTCATGAGATACGTTCTGCTGGATATGCTGTTGTATCCGAAGATGAAATCGTTGAGGCTCAACCTCTTCCCCCAGGAACGTCTGCACAAAAAGCTGAACTAATTGCCCTAACTCGAGCTCTGCAGTTGGCAGAAGGAAAACTGTAAATATCTATACAGACTCTAAATATGCCTTTCTTACAATTCAAGTGCATGGAGCATTATAGAGGGAAAACAACTGAACAATCAGACTTCAGGCAGTCCTGGAGCTCATCACCAACGACTGCTTTCGCTCTTAAACTCTGGGCAAAACAAAATACCAAAATTATGACTGTAGTGTACCAGAATAGATTGGTTTTAGATTATCCTCTGGCCCAGGAAGGAGGGTTTGTGGAACATTTAACCTCTCCAATTGTTGTTTACAGGTAGATGACCAAAACAAGGTTATCCAAGACATCACTGATCGCATGGTCAAGATGGCACACATCCCTGTCCAGCAGTGGAATAGTGCTTGGGATGGGCCAATGGATTCCGTGGTTGGTTTTCCATGATCGATGGATTTAAGAGCTTGTTTGTTATCCCAGCCAGTTTAATTCTGTTTTGTCTTTTAGGACCCTGAATTATTCCTTTCTTGCTCAAACCGCCTTCGTCGGGTGATGAAGGACATTGCTGAACGCAAAACAGCCACGCAGCTCCTGTTACTGTACATGTATTCCTCTGAGCCTATAGAACCTGTTTAACCATCCTCATGTTTTATCCTGGGCCATCTTCCCATACATGACAAGTTCGGGCTACAAAGGGGGGTGGAGCCATTAGGGTCCATCCGTCTCAAACCCGTGAAGAAACCATCGGACTGTTTGGGAAAATAGGGCCCCCTGAGAACTCAAATTGCTAATTTTTCTTGTTTCTGTTTCTTTCAGCTCCACAGTTACGTTGTGATGGTGTGATACTTTTCATAGAGAATGATAAGTATCAAAGGGGGGAATGAAGGAGTCTGAACGCTTCAACCTGACAAAGGACTTCATGTACCAGAATTCCCTGCTTCATGACGGGTTTACTTACAGTCTGCAATACAGCTGTAATTAGGACATTGAGAAACTCTCTGTCAGCACATTTTCATTTTTTTGCTGTTCTTATTCTCTGATAAGCTTTCACTGCTGTAACCTAGATTAGAACAATGGATGTATTATGTGATGGGCTGTATTACTGCAGACTCGCGAATTCCTTTCCAGAACTGCAAGTCCCAGCAGCCTCTCCTGCAGAACATGGGAGAAGTTTCACGAAAGTTCCAGGGTGTCGAGGGAGGGGGTCAGTAGCCCCTTCAGCCGGAATATGCTCGCTCAGCAGTGCTTAGAACGCATGTGTAAAAGATAAGAACTGTAAAGTGCATAAGAGTCTGCTCCTGAAGGGGAGGGGCATGCAGTTGTACTAAGCCGTTGTCTTAGCTGCATCTTGCTGGCAATAAAAGTCTATCTTTACGGATCAGTTGTCTGGACCTCCTTACTGACTAAAAAGAGACGGTTACAGGGTCACCGCCTATGACTCTGACTTGACCGGATTGGATGGGGTGGATGACTGTGCCTGAAGAAAGGATTGCAGGTAGGATTGCAGGTAGAAGGATCTATGCCCAACCCAGAAGGCACGTATGCTGTACCCACTGAGCTACTGTCACCTGCTGACGAACTAGTTAATGAGTTCCAAAATCAGGTGCTCCTCCTGAGACGTCTCTACCCAGGTCGGTCATCAGGCTGGGAAGAACCAGGCTTAGAAAATTCAGAGCAAGATTATTTTCCCTGAGACTCTAAGCAGCTCTGGCACAAGTTAGAGAACACGCCAGGATGTGCCCGAATGTGACAGACAGCACAGAGGGAAAGGCGCTTCGGTTTCTTAGTCACAGGCATCATCAGTCTGTCAGTACGCTTAACGGCGACTGAGGGGGTGCGTCCAGCTGTAACATTTATGTGTTCTAAGGTTAGGCAAAACTAAATGCACTGTCACCTTCCCAACTTAAGCACACAACCAATGCGGCCCAACTTTGTCCGCACAGACAGTGCGTGCCTAACACGGCTATCACCTGGGCGCTCAAGCAGGCATTCTGACCAAGCGTCCAAGAACTGGGCGCACAACTTAGACACAGAGCCAGGCGCATCTACACAAACCAACGGTCCTGAATTGGGCAGTGTAACGCGCAGGAAAATGTGCAAAAAAGACGCCACAATGGCTTATCATGCAGGTCACAGAGAAATGTCTAACAGCGGGGCCTAGGCCACTTAGGCTTCTCAACTCGCCAAGCTGCCCAAATCCTTTAACCTTCCTCGGGAGCGGGTACGAATGTCAGAATGGCACGCCGAGCACGGAGATTGGAAGAAGGGGAAGGCTTTACAAATGACCCTTCTACTCTGTCTTTCTCTTTTTTTTTTTTTTAACTTTACCTGAGCTCAGCCTTTTCTGACCGAGATGATCTCCGGCTGCGGGGGGGGCGGGGGGAGAGGGCATATACTGTCACTGCTGCGATCGGCTTCCTACACCCACTGCCTTTCAGCTTTTTTAAAAGCTAAGTCCATACCAACTGACAAAACCAGCTCCTGGGCGAAGGCACTCATGTGACGGAGCACGGAAATCACTTCAGTATTCTCAGCTGAGGGAGGAACCATTTGGTAACACCACAGGAAAGCGGGGCAAATTAAATCTCCTTTTATTTCTCCTTCTAAAATTTGAAGCAAATCCCAGTAGGGAGATGCATCTCTACCATCTGCTGGAGACGGAGAATACTGGCAGGCTGAGGTCACTGCAGGAGAATATATATCCTGTGACATCAGCTTTGCTCCCCTCTCCATCTGCTGATAGAGATGCATAACCCACATGTCCTGAATCTGTTTGTGTGCTAAGAAAAGCCCTAATACCAACTACAAGTGTCCTTTTTACTTTTTTCTGCAGGGTTTTCTGGTTGGCACCACAGCAGTACATCTAAATATAACATACATATAGTGATATTTTTATCTCAAAACTGTACTTTGAATGTCCTTTTCCATGTCAAATGTATATAAATGCATCATTTTCAATTGTGTGTGGGGAGGGCTTTCAGTCGGCTTTGCACCGGCCCTGGGGTTAATTTTTGCTGTAACATTTCTGGAGAGGCAGTTTCAACTCTTAACGACTTGCGGGGATAGAGAGAATGGAAGCACGAGGGTCTTTTTGTGCGCTCTTTGCTACGTTACTATGAAAAAGAAGCTGCAGCAACTTTATTTCAGCGAAACAAACCAACTCCACAACGTTTGTCTGCTGTACGGCGGAAATCTTCCTTTCCCGCGCTTCCACGCACTATTTAAGCTACATCCGGCCGTAGAACGCCCCGCCCCCTTCATGGGGTGTTTTTTTTTTGTGGCTCAGTGACGCAAACACGTCCTGCGTGCCGCTCGGGCTCCTTTCTAAACTACAAAACCCGAAGTGGGCGCAGGTCGGCCGGAGCCAGTTCCTTTTGCAGCTATCTGGTGACTGAGGCCAAGTTGGGACGGCTTCCTCCGGTCCTGGTTTTCCTGAAACGTCCCGCCCCCAAGCTCGCAGTGCTGCACTGGCCTCTGCGCGTGCGTAGCAACGTGTGGTAGTCCTGCGCGAGAGCAAGCGGCGGAACCGGAAGCCGGAAACAGGAAGGCTTTCCATGTTTCGCTCTTCGGGTCATGGCGCTTACTTGCTCCATCTGGCCAGGAGCCCTTTCCCTCCTCTGTGTCTCTTTGTGACTAGAAATCCCCCTCAAGCAGCGGGGCGACCTAAAATGTTAGCCCAGGCCTGCCGGTAGGGAACTGGACAAATTGGTGGAACGCAGTACGGGATCCCGGAAAGAGGAAAGGGACAGAACGCTAGGCTAAGGTGGTTTTAAGTGGTAGAAATGGGGTAGAACTGTGTTGCGTGAGAGAAACCCAGATTATTCTGCCCGGCCTGCTTTATTGGCAGAGAAACGATGCACAGGTCTGGGTTTTGTGGTGCATTTCTTTGTGAATCGGAAACCGTTTTGATTAAAAATAGCAGGGCTTTAGTTGGCTTCTACACCCACATGACGAGCACTTTACAGCTATTTCAAAGCCCTGAAGAAAATAGTGTGTTGTGTTCTTCAACGATGCATAACGCTTGGAGGCAGGCATTGTGTTAGGTATGCTATTGTTGTTTTCTCTTGTTGTGTGCCTTGTGATGTTGCTTTCATATAGTAGTGGCAGGCTATGAACTTTCAGGGTTACAAGAAGGTATAGTTTTTAGGATTTCCACAATAAATATTCATAATGGACTTGTAGGTTTTTATTCAGGAACATAGTTACTTTAAAATTTGGATGTCTTGAATCTAAAAACACTTGAATCTAAAAACATTTATTAAAAATACAACCAAGAACTGCTTCTACAAACTGCAGGTAATCAAAAGAATGAAACCACTCCTACACTTTCATGACTTCAGAACAGTCCTTCAATCAGTAATATTCTCCAAGATAGATTATTGCAACTCTATCTTACTAGGCCTCCCGTCCTCATCCATCAAACCACTTCAGATGCTCCAGAATGCGGCAGCCAGAATCTTGACCAATTCCAGAAGAAGAGACCACATCTCTCCCATTCTAATAAATCTACACTGGCTGCCAATGCACTACAGAATCCTACAGAAGTCCTTCACCAATATCCATAAATCCATCCACTCCCTAGCCTCCCTCAACCTCCAAATCCCCCTCAGACTTCATTCATCAAGACCCATCAGAGAAGCATACAAAGGATCACTGACTGTTCCCACAATTAAATCTACACACCATATTACACTCAGAGTCGGGGCCTTCTCTACAGCGGGCCCCGCTCTTTGGAATTCCTTACCACCTGATCTCAGACTTGAACCTTGCCTGCTAACTTTCAGAAAAAGGCTTACGACTTGGCTATTTAAACAAGCCTTTCCCGAATCTAATACCCAAGGAGAAACCCTACAGCAAGCGAGCCCTACAGAATCCACCATCCAGTGAGAGACCTTTGGTACTATGTAAATAACTAGCCTTTAAGCCCATAACAACGGGCTACATTACATTTTTTTTCAGTACATTTTTGAACTCAGCACCCTTCTACACTTTTTCTTCCTCACTCCCCCTTCCCCTCGTTCACTCCTCCCCTTCCCTCCACTCAGTCTTACTCACCCTCTGTCTCCCACTGCCTCTTTCCCCTCACTCTCACCTCCCTCCCCTTCCCTCAGTCACTCCCATCTCTCTCCCCTTCCCTCAGTCACTCCCCACCCCCTCTCCCTCAGCCCTCCTCCACTCCCTTTTTGTCTGCTCCACAACTTCTTACCCTTCCACTTACTCACATCCCTGTCTCTCACCTTTCCTTCATTCTCACTCTCCCCTCACTCTTCCCTCCCTCCCACACACTCACCCACTCCTCCCTCTCACTCAGTCCCTCCCCCTCCCTCAGTCCCTCCCTCCCCCTCACTCAGTCTCTCCTTCCCCCTCCCTCAGTCCCTCCCTCTCACTCAGTCACTCCTTCCCACTCAGTCCCTCCCTCTCCCTCCCCCTCCCTCAGTCCCTCCCTCTCACTCAGTCCCCCCTTCCCACTCAGTCCCTCCATCCCTCTCACTCAGTCTGTCCCTCCCTCTCACTCAGTCCCTCCTTCCCCCTCCCTCAGTCCCTCCCCCTCCCTCAGTCCCTCCTTCCCCCTCCCTCAGTCCCTCCCCCTCAGTCCCTCCCTCTCACTCAGTCCCTCCCTCTCACTCAGTCCCTCCCCTCCCACTCAGTCCCTCCCTCTCACTCAGTCCCTCCCCTCCCTCCCTCTCAATCAGTCCCTCCCTCCCCCTCCCTCAGTCCCCCTCCCTCAGTCCCTCCCTCTCACTCAGTCCCTCCCCTCCCTCCCTCTCAATCAGTCCCTCCCTCCCCCTCCCTCAGTCCCTCCCCTCCCTCCCTCCCTCTCACTCAGTCCCTCCCTCCCTCTCTCTCACTCAGTCCCTCCCTCTCACTCAGTCCCTCCCTCGCTACTGGCCGCCGCTGCCGCCTCTCCTCGTCACCGCTGCCGTTCACTGCTGCCCGCTGCCATTTGACGCCGCCATGTTTTTGTTTTTTCCACTGATGCCCTTTCTGTCTTTCTGTCTTACTCTTGTCTTTCTGTCTTTCTGTCTTTCTTGTCTTTCTGTCTTTCTGTC